>NC_090842.1:48997091-49289591 GCF_028021215.1 Eschrichtius robustus
CAGGTTCAAGGTCAAACCTCGTGGCCAGATGACCTTGAGAATCACTCCCCCTCTCCCCTTACATTTCTTGTAAACTGGGGATGGTGCTTCCTGTCAAGCTGCCTGCCCTGGTGCTGGCAGAGGCCAAGAGGGCAGCGCAGGCACCTGGATCTCACACACCGCCCTGCACGGGGCCTCCTCCTGCTTCTGCCCCCTCACAGGGTCACCTTGGAGAGGCTTCTGTGACCGCCATGGAAGCCGAAGCTTCCGTTCTCTGCTCCCACCCATAAGATTTCCCTCTGGGGCATCTTCTTCTTGGTCTTCCTCTTTAGACCCCCCAGGGGACATCTGGCAATGTCTGGAGACGACATTGGTTGTCACCTGGGGGGTGCGACTGGCATCTAGAGGGCGAGGCCAGGGTTGCTGCTAAGCATGCTTCAGTGCACGAGACAGGCCCGCGGCCGAGCATCATCCGGCCTGGATGTCAGCTGTGCCGGAGCTGGGAACCTGTGGTCTGACCTGAGGCTATGACCAGCAGGTGTCAAGACTTGGCCTGGCTTTGCCCATCACTGATTCCCCAGCACCCAGCATAGCCCTTGGAACACCGCAGGGGGAGAATACATAATGTTAGAAGGGATGAAGAAATGGAAGGTCAGAGGACCAAGGGCGCTGCCAGGCTCCAAGGTGGGGAGGAGAAGCCAGTCACCTGCCTACCTCAATACTTCTGGAAGGGACCCAGAGATGGCTCTAGACCCGAGGCCGCCTCTCGCCCACATGGTGGGTGGCTGGCCCCCCTGGAAGCCTCTGTCTGCCAGAGGATGGCTGCAGCGCCCCAGGCTGGGGCTTGGCCTGGCCTGGAGGATGAGAGCAGGCTGGCAGGAGCCCCCACCCAGGTGCCCTCACTGGGCTGGGGCTGCTCATCAGGTGACGTCTGGATCGGGCTGAGGCCAGTGGACCACTTCGTAGTGGAGGGCACTTTCCCAGGCACCTCCAGACAGGCGCTCGACAGAATGTGATTGCCTTCCCTGCAGCCTCAGCCTGGGTGGCGTGTCTCAGGAGCGATGCACGGGGAGAGACTGCACACAGCCGCCCGAGATTTCCCCAGGAGCCCGGTCACAGCCTGTACAGAGCAGGGGAAGCCTTACTGTGGGGCAAGGGCACACTTATTTGCAAGCCCTGCAGGTCCCAGGGAAGGGCCCCATGTCATTCTTAAGCTGAGATGGAATTGGTTTCTTGCCTGTCACTCTGGCCTGGTGTGGCCTGGGGCCAATGGCCAATTTGCAGGCCAGAGTCCCCAGAGAGAAAGGCCATGTGTGTGGGTGTGGGGGGCCTGGGGGGGTGTACATTGCCAATGCTTTAGGCTCTTGGGAGGGCAGTCTGGGTGGGCCTGCTGGGGAAGAGGAGGGACACGGGAGAGATTTGGGGCAGAAAAAGGAGGACCCCATAGACCCCCAGGTCTATTCTCTTCACAGCCCCCCACGCCTCCCAGTATGAGTGTCCTTTGGGGCCCACTGAAAGCTTCCTTCCTCCTGGGGTCCAGTCGGCAGCTCCCAGCAGCGGGCAGTGTTTCTCGGAGGGATGCCACCTTTGCACGTCCAGAGGCCCCTCCTTCAGGAGAGAGGCAGGCGCAGCACAGGGAGTGGAAGTGAGCCTGGGGACGAGGCCGTGGGCCCCACTCTGCCAGTGGGAGCTCTGCCATTCTGGGGACGTCCGTCATCTCTCTCTTCACCCACTGAAAGGTACAGCCACCGTAGCCAGCATGTCTCTCTGCCGTGGTTTGGGGCATGTGACAAGACAGGGGCATCGGGACTTGACCAACTGGAAGGGCTTCCGTCTTGGATGCTGAGGGAGTCGCCTGGGATGATGCAGGACACTGCCTGGACAGCTCCCGGTCTTGGGAGACCCTCGCAGTCCTGAGACAGAAGCAGCTCAGCTCCTCAAACAGCCCCTACTCTCCTTCCCCGAACTGCCCTGAAGGTCTAGAGCAACAGTGAAGAATCACGTCCCCACGCTTTTCATTGTCTCTCATTTTTACCTGAATGGCTTCTGCTGTGCCAGCTACACAAGACTCTCCCTTCACTTGGAGCATCCAGGGACTCCAGCTCTGGATCGATGTATTTTCTGGGAAGGTGAATCCTCCCGACCCTCTTCCTTCCTCCTTTCCTCTCCTCCCTGCAGTGGGGCAGGGAGCAGGGGCACCAGGGCTGGCTACACCTGTATAGTCCTCGGGAGGGAGGCCTGTGTTTGCCCTGCAGCGCTGTGTGTGCGTGCCGTGGGGAGACTAAAAAGTCCACAGGGCGAGTCTGCTCCCTCCTCCCTCGCCCTGTCCTGTGACACTTCGGCACCTGCCCTGGTCTGAGAACCCTGCACTGAGTCAGAAGGAGAGGCAGTTCTTCCAGGCTGTGTGACAGTGCAGTTCACCAGACCCCTTGGTTGTAAGTGACAGAAATCCAAGTAAAGTGGAATGAATTAAAAAGGGCATGTTGGAGTCCTGGCACTGGAAAGCTGAGGTATAGACTTAACTTCAGACATCGTTGGATCAAAGATGCCTCCAGGATTCTTTCTCTCCCCACCTTTCAGCTCTGCCTTCCTCCATGCTGGCTTCTTCCTTGGGCAGCAAAGACAATGCCACACTATTAACATCCTCCAGCTCAGCGGCCTCAGCAGAAAAGCTGCTTCCCACCTGTGCCAAGAACAATCCTGGCATCTCACTGGCCAGACTCAGGGCGCATGCCTGTTGCTGAGCCAATCGCTGTGCACAGGGTGATGGCCTAGGTTGGCTGGTCAGGTCTGAGCCCCATGCCTCCATCCTGGTGCCTGGTAGACAGTGGGGTGCGGATGGGGTTCAGGCTGGTCCGGACCATAGGACTGAGAATGTGGGAAGAAGAGACTTCCTAATGGGAGAACTAGGAGCTGTGACCAGAGCTAGAAGTGGATCTCAGCCACTGACCTTGGACAAGTCCCCTCACCCTCCCTGCCTCAGTGGTGAGTGAAAGAATTGGTCTGCAAGAGCACCCCAGAGTTGCTGTTGTTAACAGCTGTTGTCTTACTTTGCCCCTGGGGAGCTGCGGACTGGACAACGCTTGTCTGAGTATCACATCTCCCCTTCTCCGTGCCTGTGGCATCTCCCCCTGCCCCACCCCCCAGCAATGTCCAAAGCCTGCCATTCCCATCTCCACACTGCCCAGAAAGTTCCCAGCCCCTGCCTGCTCAGGACTTTCCCAGACCTCCATTGAATGACAGGAAAGGTATTACCCCTGCTGGGCCCGGGAAGTTTGGAGGCCTAAGTGGGAGTCTGTGTGGGAAGAGGGATGACTCCTCTTCTGGAAAAACCAGACCAGGCAGCTGCAAGGTACTCCTGCCCCCGCACTTCCTCTCAGGAAAAGTGAAATAATTTGAGAGTTTGGAAGCTGGTTGGGCATAAAGGTCATCTTCCCCTCCCCTCATTTGTAAGTGAGAACGCTGAGGCCCAGAGAGGTTAAGGAATTCATCAGCAGGCTGCTGCAGAGCTGGAACCGGAGCCCTGGTTCACCTCTTCAGGGGTCTTTGAAAGATGCCCCACGACTGGCTGCTTTTCCCCAAATACTTCCTTCTTCCCCACACTAGCTCTTGTGTTGTAAACTTGACCTGCCACATCTCCCACGCGCACCCATGGGTTCATCCCCCGGTCTGCACTCTCACCGCCTGCGTGGAGACCCAGTGATGAACGCTTAAGACTGGGGCGGGAGAGAGCAGCCCCTGAAGGCTCCTGCCCACAACAGCCTCTGTCCTTGCAGCCAAGCGTGGTCACACACCCCAGTCCTGGATGGACTGCCCCCAGCCCTGGGGAAAGGAGAGCGGGAGGCAAGGCCTCCTGCCCAGGTGAACAGCCCCTCTTCTTTTGGAAGAACCAAAGAGAGCAGTGACAATCATCGCTAAACTATCCGAGGATTTCTATGCTCCATAAATTGTCTTCTTTCTGAGAGGAAAAGAAAAGTCTTCTGCAAATAGGATTTTAGGGTAGGTTTCAGGAGAATGGGATGGGAAGGGCCTTTCTCTAACTTTTAACTAGTGTGAATCAGGCTCCTGCCTTGACCGGCCACCACGGCTTTCCGAGCCCATGTGCTCATCGCCAGGCTTCCCCCTACACAGCGGGCCTCACCTCCTCTTCCGGCTCCTCCTGGTTTTCAGGCATCGTGCTTACCATTGATGAGCCCGGCTCAGAGCCAGGTGCTGGGCTGCCGCCCTGAGGGTTGGATGTGACCGTATGAACTTGTACTGGTCAGGGTCCTCCAGAGAACCTTGTTCTCCCTTCCTCCACCTTTTTGTTCTCTTCAGGCCCTCAATGGGTGCGATGACGTCCATCCACCTTGGGGAGGGCCATCTGTTTTACTCAGTCTACCCATTCAAATGCTAACCTCTTCCAGAAACAACCTCCCAGATACACCCAGAAACAAGGTTTAACCAGGTATCTGGGCATCTTGTGGCCCAGGCTGGTTGACAAATAAAACTAACCATCACACTCCTGTTCACAGGTTAGGAAGCTGAAACTCCCAAGTGCGTACAGCAATTGTCCAAGGTTTCTCAGGCAGTAAGTGGCAGAGCGGGTCTGGTCCCCAGTCACCTGGCTCCCAGGCTCCTGCCCTTAAGCACTGTGCCCCCTGGGAAAGAATATTCACCTTTGACAGAGCAGGAGTCTAGGCCCCCCCATGCTCTCAGCAAGCCCAGGACAAACATGGGGTCTCTTCCCCCCTACCCTGTGTGCCTTGCTTGGGTGATGATTTCTTTTTAACCCAGAGCAAATCCAGGGAGCCGGCCACCATGTCAGATGCATCAGTCAGATGCTTTTCTTTTTCCAAGAGAGAAGTCTAACTCTGAGCATCTGCAGCCAGATCCGGGACATGTTGTCCAAGGTCTGGACTTCATGCTGATGGCATCTGAATGACAGAGCTGCTTCCTTTACTCTCTCCTCCCTGTGCTGGAAGTGGACTTGCTTTCAGGTCAGTATCCCTGGACTGCTTCTCCATTCACTGGCTGATGCTGTCAGTTACACTGGCCAGGGAGTCCCATGACACCCACATCTTCCTCCCTCCCTCTGCCCTCTCTCCCTCCTTCCCTCCTTCCCTTCTTCCCTTCCTTCTTCCTTCTCTTCTCTAACATTATCCTTGTAACTGCAAAAGTCAAATATTATTTTGTGTCACAAATTCACTTGCTATGCATCCGTCTGTCCATCCATCCGTTCATCCTTCCTTTCATTTTTTCTTTTAATGAGTATTTATTTCAATCACTGTCCCTATGAGAGCAAAGATCACTTGATTCCCAGGGTCTGTGTTAGTCACCCTGTCCACAGCCCTTCTTTACGGTTCACTTGTATGTGCCATTGCTTTGGCACATGAACAGACCCAGTAGGTCAGGAATGGCCTCTCTGTGAGCTGTCTTTCTCATGTGTGGTGATGATAGAGCTTTTCCTTTCCCCAGTCACTGTGGGTGAATGCCTCTGGGTTGTCACTCTCTGGATACCTGTGGCCCTGTCTGATCTTGAGCAAAGCTACAAGTTTCCCGAAAAAATTGATTTGTCTGAGAAGAAGAACCAAGGACAGAAAATTGAGTCTCATCGTGGAGTCCATATGCAGATTTTGCGTTGAAATGCAAATCCTTCATTTCAAAAGGTCGGCTGGACTGGTACTTAAAAAAAGAATTGCAGCTGGTTTTGAATAGGGCACCGGAAACAAAAAAGTCCCATCCAAGAATATTCTTTGGCCCTGTGCCCACGGCTTCTTCTGATGGTGACTCGGCTACATTATCATTCCCTTCCAGCTCCTGTCGCTTAGTTTAGCGTGCTTGGATATAGATGGTCAGACAGATGGACAGACTGACAGGTGGCCTCTTCACCTAAGCAGACTTTTCTGGTGTGTGGCCGCCTCAGAGTGGAGCCAGCAGCTCTTCCCCAGACCCACTCACAATTCCCAATCCCCGGCCCGGTCAGCCGGACCTCAGGCCACGGCCGATTTCTGGACAACCTAGTGGCCAAGCCTTGGACAGAAATGAGTTTCCCCTCCGCCACCTCATACTCTGCCTCCACCAAGTCGGCTGGACCCAACAAAGGCCTTCTCCATCTCTCCGAGGCCACACCTGACACGACCCCACGGTCCAGTGCCTTCCACCCCCTGAGCATTGGATTTCTGCGTGTGTCTCCTTGGCCTTCTGAGGATCCCCAGCGCCTGGACCTGCCTGGTTAGTGGTGGAGGCAGGAGAGACAGTGAGGTCACTGCGCGTGCTCGTGCGCTTATTTACTTCTCTACACCCATCTGGCTCCAAAAGCATTTAACATGGATAACAAAACTACATACGGCACAATATGATTAAGATCAAGGCAAGGGGAAATAAGGCGCGAACAGTAAGCTGAGGCCAGGGGTCCCGTCAAGGTAGAAACATGTGCTTTACAAGGTTGGGGGGGGTCTCCATTTAGTAATCTCAACTACAAATGCCCGAATTTTCTGTAAAATAGGAAGAACTGACTCATTACAAACATACTGTTTTGCTTTTGAAAAGGATTTTGTCTGAGGTATTTTTAAAGGATGTCTCCTCAAGTGCACGAGATTTCGTTTGTAACAACTTCCCTCACACAGAGCCTGTAAGAAGCAGCCCCTAGGTAAAGAGTGGCCCGTCGTCGGTGCCCATGCCTGGCCCTGGGCACCGGGTGCCACCTGGGGAGCTGCTTTTCTTTTCCTGGCTTTCCTAAGCAAGTCAGGGAGTGGATATTACTCAGCTCTTTCCAGGTGTCCTGGCCCAAGGGAGGCGCCCTGGGAGAAGGGGGCACTGAAGATTGGAGCGTGGCCCCTCACAGAAGAGTGAGTGGTGAAGTGGCTAACGGAGAGGGAGTTCAAGGTCGCGTGGGCTTCCTCCAAAGAGCTGGGGTGGCACATATGTCTTCAACTCCTTATGTGCCTGTTCATCTCTCAGAGTCCTCTTTTATTTAAAAAAAATCCATTTGTACGGTCTCTTTATATATTAGGGTATTAACCCAATATCTGACATTTGTCAATTATCTATCTTGTAAATATTTTTCTATTCTGCAATTTTAATTTTGCTAATACACATTTTAATTTTATGTCAGGCTCTGCTCTAAGCTCTGGGATTAAACGATGAGCCAAGAGTAATATAATCCCTGTACTCCAGCCTCAGGAGGGAAGAGGAAACATGAGTCAATCAATCGCAGAAATAAAGGACAGTCACCACTGCCTGAAGTCCTGAAGGAGGGCACACAGAGCCTCTAGAGACCAAGTAAGGGGCTGTCCCTGAGGAGCTGAAGGGCTCTGCAGGTGACAGTGAGCAGAGGTCCTTGCAAGAGAGGGGACATAGGGTAGGGGAAAGGTGGAAGATGGCTGAGGTGAGGGGACGAGGTGTCAGGGCCAAGTCACGTGCCCTGGAGGGGACCACCCGGCGTTTCATGAGGAGACCTGTGAAAGGTGTTCAGTGGGCACCCACACAATCTGTCTTAGGTTTGAAGAGGTGTCTAGGTGGGTGGAAGTGGAGAGAGTGAAACAGAGAGAGGACCAAGAGGCACCAGAGAGGGGGAAGGAGGCCAAGGTGGGGAGGGAAGGGTTTAGCTGGGTAAGCAGCCCTGGGGGCCTGAGCAGCAGGGGCAGAGATTTGAGGGGAGGGGCTGAGCAGGAGCGCTTGGTCAAGGGCGAAAGGCAGACCCAACTTCCGGGGTGTGGCTCACTATAGAGGGTGTGGCTTAGTGGGAGGGCGTGGCCAAACGCGGAGTGCGAGGCTGAGCGTGTAGGGCACTCCGAGCGTGGAGAGCCTGGCTAAGCATGGACGGTACACACTTTGCATGGGCAGCCTCAGTTCAGGAGGGACAACGTGGACCCCTAAAGTCTCCAGAGAGGGTGCTGTCCGTGGCCAGCACCATGTCACCACTCACTGGGTCTGCAGTGGTGACCCTCTTCTGGGGCCTACCTGACCTTGCACTCAGGAGACCCTCACTACCCCGTGTGGAATCTGTTATTGTGTAGCCCTGGGCCCCCCACGGGCAGCCTCTGAGAGGGCCAGCCAGAAAGATGATGATGTCCCCAGCAGGCCACACGTCCCGCCTGTCCCCCCACGTTCTTTGTGACCGGAATTCCACTTGGAGACGGAAAAGAAAAGAAAAGTGGGATTTTGTTTTTGTTTTTATTTTTCCGTCAGCTTCCCCTGTGAGCACCTCCGCTGGTGATTACAGCTCGAACCTCTTGGCTCCGGCCAGGGCTCCCTGGCTGAATCGCCATCAAGAGCGCATGTGCGCTCCAAACCAAAAGATGTGTGTTTCTGATTTCTGACAGCAACATTGTTTAATTTATGTCATCTTACGCCCTCCCGCTTCTTGCTGCTTCCTCTTCCCTCCCCTTTGCCTCTCCTCCTCTTTCTCTCTATGTCAGGGTGATTTGAAAAAAAATCCCAGAATATGGCAAGAGGCATCTAACAAGGGGAGAGAGAATTAGGACAAGTTAATTCCAGCAAAATAAGAGGAATTAGGCTTAATTTAAGCAGGTAACAGAAAAGAACCGAGCCAGTCTTCCCTTTCCCAGCAGTGAGCCCGCATCAGCTCTTTTTTGCCAAAAGGAAGGGCAACATGGCTGCCTGAGTTTGGAGCGGCCCTCCTTCCCCATCCTCACGTTCTCCTGGACTTGGATTATGGGTTGGCAAGTTGCTGACCGTGGTTGAATTTTATCATTAGTAAGGTTCAGTGCTAACCTCCTCCCCTTATTTCCTTCCCATTTAAAGTTTCAAGGATAATAAATTCTTTTGATTTAGCAATTATTGGAGTATAGAATTAGTCAAACGCTGGCTTTGAGAACAAAGTAGGATGGGGACCGGGTGGGCTTTTGCCGAGATGCCACAAATACTCACAGGCTTGCTGCTGAAAGATTTGGGGAAAATGGTGCTTTGTTAAGTCTGAAATTGGATGGGTTTTAATTTAAGAGCATCGCTCCAACCCTCACCCCTCTCTCTGAGCAGAAAAATAGTTATGTTTGTGGGTGACACATTCCTAAAGTAAACTATGCTAAACCACTGGGCTGAAATACATTATATTGACTTGTCTGGGGCTGTGCTTTTCCGAGTACAGCACTGAGTCGGCTAGTAATAAAAATAAATAAGAATTATATATCATTTCATTCATTTTTTGTATTGCACTTGCAAAATGCATAAGGATACAACAGTGTGTTGCAATATAGTTTTAGAAAATACAATGATAAAATTAATCCTTGATACAGAATGATGTATGCGGGTGGATTAAAGCAGAAATCAGAGGAGCAGCAGGTGCTCTGAAGGTGTTTCCAGGCCAGGTGCTAGACTGAAGTTCAGATTCTTTCTCTGTGGGCTGGTGGAGGCCAGAACAGGCCTGTGGTACCACCTGACCAGGAGAAGGCCCTCCTCTGCCCCAGGGTTGCCAGAGGAGCTGGACCCACCTGTGGATGGGTTGCCCTCCCTTGGACCCCACTGGGGAGAGAGATGGCCAGAGTGTCCCTGCCCACTAGGCACTGGAGAAGCAGGACAAGCCAAGCAGGACAAGTGTTTGCTTCATTTATGTCACAGCATGAGCTGGAATGGCTACAGCGAAATGTAGACAAGGGGACCTGGCCCTGGGATCCTCAGGTTTTCCTAAAGTCCCTACCACAAACACACTGGCCATTCACCTGCCAGTCTCTGGGCTACTGGGGTGGGGAACACCCAACTGTCCCTGGGAGCTACAAGGTGGGAGGACTTCCCTAGGGAATCCTGGTCTTCTAGTCCGGGTGGGCGGTGGGTGCAGGAAGATCCCCCCAGGCCAACCCTGTGATGTCTGGCTTTGGCATATTCCCCTGGCACCCTTCCTAGTGCCTGTCACCCCCAAAAGCGTGTGTACACATGCCAGTGCTCACACCACGTGGACAAAGGCACAAATGAAGACACACGTGGGGGGACACATACATGTGGAGGTATACCCTCACACATATAGAGGCACACGCGTGTGTGTGCATGCACAGAGACACACACACACAGGAGACCCGTCCCATCCCGTCCCAGGGTTCCTCCCAGGTGGGACATCCTTTCCTTCCCAGCTACAGCAACAAGGATCCCAGTGCAGTCCCCACCATCCCCTCTGGCCTGGACCCCGCCCCAGCCCCTGCACCTCCTCAGCATCTCCAGCTTCCCTGGCCCTCATGCGTTCTCTCCAGAGTGGGCCCCTCTGTGGATTCCCATGGCCCTCACCTCACCTCCTCAGCTCCTGTGAAGACTGCCATGACCTCTGGCCTCCCGCACCCCATTTCTTACACACTCTCCTTGAAGCTGCTGGCCTCACTGGTCTCTCTATGGCTGCTTGAGGACCTGTGTCTGGGACCCTGCCACCTCCTCCTTAGTGATGCCCATGCTCCCCTCAGGGGTCCGTCTGGGTGCTGCTCCTCCACCCCGACAGCTGCCCTGTCAGCAGCAGCTGCGGTCACCTGCCTTCCTTCACCTGGGTGACTATTTGATTAGGTCTGTCCCCCCTCCAACTGTCGGCTCTGGGAGTCTGGAGCTTGGGGATCCTGGGAGCCCTTTCTGCAGCTCTCCCACTGTATGCCCTGCAGAGACAGAGCCTGGCTGGGACAGGGGGGAGGGAGGAGGGCGGGGGAGAGCGCAGTATCTCAGGCTGGTGGGGGCCCTGGGAGAGGCCCCAGGACACAGGGCGTCAAGGAGGCCCTGTGATCTCATTCTGCACATTAGTAGATTGTCGCCTGCTTACCTCTGCACAGCCCAGGATGGCCGCCTGTGCTGCAGGCAGAGCAGAGGTAGAGACGGAAGCTGCCCCACATGCTGGCCTGGAGGCGCTGCCAGGCAGCACCTTCTCAGTGACTTTGGTGGCCTCAGGTTGGGGACAGGGCCTGGAGGCCTTCTCACCCTCTCCAGCCTAGAGACCTGTGCCTGAGAGCACCTCTCCAGCCTAGAGACCTGTGCCTGAGAGCACATTGAGCTTCCCAGGCTCCTCCTCCAGCAGCCCTCCCCAGACCAGGTCCCGCCTGCCACACCTGCAGCGCTCTCAGGCCAACCTTCAGGGCACCAGGATCCCAGTTTGGCAATCACGTGCTTTTTTTAAAAATCTCTTTTAAAATTGAAGTATAGTTAATTTACAATGTTGTGTTAGTTTCAGGCGTACAGCGAAGTCATTCAGTTATATATATATATATATATATATATATATATTCTTTTTTCATATTCTTTTCCATTATGGTTTGTCACAGGATGCTGAATATAGTTCCCTGTGTGCTATACAGTAGGACCTTGTTGTTTATCCATTCTATGTATAATAGTTTGCATCTGCTAATCCCAAACTCCCAATCTTTCCTTCTCCTGCACCCACCTCCCTCTTGGCAACCACAAGTCTGTTCTCTATGTCTGTGAGTCTGTTTCTGTTTCGTAGATAGGTTCATTTGTGTCATATTTTAGATTCCACATATAAGTGATATCATATGATATTTGTCTTTCTCTTTCTGACTTACTTCACTTAGTATGATAATCTCTAGGTCCATCTGTGTTGCTGCAAATGGCATTATTTCATTCTTTTTTATGGCTGAGTAATAGTCCATTGTGTATACATATATGTCTCACATCTTCTTTATCCATTCCATTCCTTTATCCATTTAGGTTGCTTCCATGTCTTGGCTGTTGTAAATAGTGCTGCTATGAAAACTGGGGTGCAAGTATGTTATTGAAGGAATTATGGTTTTCTCCAGATATATGCCCAGGAGTGGGATTGCAGGATCATATGGTAACTCTATTTTTAATTTTTTGAGGAACCCCCATACTGTTCTCCACAGTGGGCGCACCAATTTACATTGCCACCACCAAGAGGGTTCCTTTTTCTCCACACCCTCTCCAGCATTTATTCACAATCATGTGTTTATTTGACGAGGCTGTGGGCTTTTCAAGAACATAGCCTCCACTGATTTGGTCAGCTCACCACTGAGCCTGGCTTACCATATGCACTCATTAAAAACCACTGATTCAACTAATGAATATGAGAAAGGTGTGCATGTAGGTGTAATTGTGATCGTGCATACAAACCTGTGAGTGAGTATGTGAGCGCGTGTGCACATTTGTGTGCAGGTGTGAGTCTGGGTATGTGGGTACAGTAAGTATGTGTGCACATGGGAACGTGTGCATGCATGGGTGTGTGTGGGTACAGTATGTGTATACACATGTGAGGGTGCATGTGTGTGTGCATCTGTGTGGGGGTATTATGCAAGGAAAGTGTCCCCCCCCAAATTCTTACACTGAAGCCCTAACCCACAATGTGAGTGCATTAGAAGGTAGGCTTTTGGGAAGTTATTATGTTTGGATGAGGTCATGAGGGTGGAGCCTCATGCAGTGCCCTTACAAGAAGAGGAGGGGACACGGGACCTTCCTGCTTCTGCTATGCGAGGACATGGCGGGCCCAGAAGTGGGACCTCACCAGGAACTGAATCAGCCAGCGCCTTGGTCTCAGCCTTCCCGGCCTCCAGACCTGTGAGAAATAAATGTCTGCTGTTTAATCTCTGCAGTGTGTGGTATTTTGTTACAGCAGCCCGAGCGGACTAAGAAGGTGGCTACGGTGCATATGTGCATATATATGTGTGTGTGTGTGTGTGTGTGTGTGTGTGTGTGTGTGTGTGTGTGCAGCTGTGTGAGTGCTGTGCATGAGTGTGCATGCTGAGAGTGTCCCCAGGGCCTGGGGGTGTTCCCTCAGTGCTCTGAATACAGGCCCCTCCTCTGTGGAGCTCACAGGGGTCTCTGAACACAACCCTGAGCACATTCCCAGCGTGTGGCCAGTGAGGCCCCAGGGTTTTCCATCCTCAGTTGTCCAACCAAAGCTGTCCATCCCGGCTTGCCGCTGGTTTCTCGTCAGCACATTCCCACAAAGCTCCTTCCTGTGTCACCCAAAGGGCTAGTCCTGGTGGGCACAGGTGTCCATGTCTGGGGCCCAGGTGTGTGGGGAGCTGTGGGGCCCACCAGAGTCTTTACTGGGGTAGCTGGGGAGACAACTATTCTTCCACTCATCAGTTATTGCTGCACTGGACTGGGTCCTGAGATGGAGAGAGGACCAGCCTTCCCAGCCTGCCCTCAGCATCCCTGAAGGAGAGGTGCTGGGGCCTCCCGGGAGGCAGGAGAGGCTGTTCTGAGTTCAGTCTGGGACCTGGAGGCAGACACCCTGATCAGCTCTGAGAACTAAGCTGGCCCCAGGTATGTGCAGAGTGTGCCCTCGGGCAGCCAGAGGTGCCAGTGCGTCAGCGGCACGGTGTCTGGCAGCAGGCTGCCGCCTGTGGAAGAGGTGGTGCTGCCCTGTGGATGGGATGGAGCAGGAGAGGAGGAGCCTGCATGCCCAGAGTAGCCACGGCAGCTGAGGGTGGTGGAGCGCTCCTGAAACAGGCGCCAGGTGCAGCCAGCAACCCGCTGGGCACGGTGAGAGGGACATGGCAGGAGCGGGGACACCTGCATTCTCAGGAAGGGTGCCCATGTGGCTACCAGACACACCTTTCCCCAAACCTGGGGAAATTAGGCTTCCAGGGGTAGGTGAGGCCCATCCTTTTGTTTTTAAGGAGCTCATGATTCTTATACTATGGAGGGTGGGGGAGGGGGAAATGGTGACAAGATCCATCAACATCTGTCTCCATACAAGGTAGAATCTGCTATGTGCCACAAGAAGGGCACAGATAGGGCGCTGTGGGGATTGAGAGACTGTGAAATTTACCCTCCTGGTGTGTGTCAGGTACTGTGCAGTTTCCCCTGACCTCTGTCACCTACATCCTTGATTTGTACAGGGATGACCTTCGGTAATAATCCCCGACCAGCATGTTTGTTTGAGCAGCCACACCTCCTGTTGCGCAGAGTGAAGCCTCAATCACATGGTGGTCTGGGAGTCCTCCTTAGGGACAGGCAGGATCCTGGTCATCTGTTGCCTTGGCTGTCACAGGACCCATCCTGGAAGGCCACATCTTTCTTGGAAGTGCCACCACCAGCCCAGACAGATCAGACCCCAGCCCTGCAATGCAACTTATTCAGGAACCACCATAGTGGCTCTGAGAGTCAATTGGAGCCAGATGTGCCGAAGGCCATGGGCAGGCTGTAGGACTGGGCCTGGAGGTGAGGACCACGAGGCCACGTCCCTCCCCTCCAGAAGTCATCGGCTGAGCTCCACGTGCCCGCAAGGACACTTTATTTAAGGCCAAGCAGACGCTCGGGGAAACCACACTGTCACGACTCAATCTCTGAGAATGCCATAGCAATTTAAAAAAAGTATATGTACACTTTTTGCCACATCTTAGATGTCCTTCCGCCTACAGAAGCCGTCAAATAAAAATTAATTTTGCTTTAAAAAAAACCATGCTGCATATTTTTGACGCTCGATGTCTGTTCATTTGCATGGGACACGTTCTTCCATAATGAATCATCGTAACGCTTAAATTAAACACAGTAAAAGAATGGTTAATGCCATAACACGCTGACAATTTAACCTGGCCAATATTTTTATTGCCTTGTACAATAAACCTAACAGAGCACAACTTGCTTTTGACTGGTGGAAAATTGGTTATGAACCGCCAGGGAGCGGCCAATTTTTCAAAAGCAGCCATTCAGTCATACTATAGCCACTAAGACTTTTTTTTTTTTTCCCCATACACTATTGCTGTTATAATCTTCTGAGGATATTTTATCACAGCAATAACCTCCTCAAAATCAGTCTTTACTGCCATTAATGACTGGCCAGCTGGAGCTATAACTGGCCTTGGCTTTGCCCCCGGCTATTAGCTAACAAACCAGTTGTTATCTGCAGGTAACAACTGATTTCTTGTGGAATTTTCTTGATGAGGTGCCTCACTGGATCAAAGTCATTTTTTCCCCTTTCTGACCAGCTTCATGCATCTCAGTGGGCAACTCGAGAGGTGGGAAGCTGGCGGCTCTCTAAGCAAGAGCCACGGGGTCTGGAGGGCAGCTTATTGCCACGCCCCCTGTGCGCGAAGGGAGGGCAGGGCTGGCATAGGCCACATCCTGGGTTTGCGAAGGGCCATCTTGACAAGGTGTGGGGTACAGCAGGAAGAAACTGCTCTGATGAACTGGCTAGACAGAGCGCAGGGCTGACCACCGGGGAGACGCTGAGGACATACCAGGCAGAGCCAGGCCGAGAGCCATCCCTGGGAATTTGGAGAGGAGGCAGACATGGGGCCAATTCCAGGTGGGTGCGAAAGAAGTCTATGGGATGGACGAGCACCTTGTGTTTGATAAATCTCCGCGTCTGGATTTATGCATCCTCGTTTCGCGTGTGTTTCACTTTTGATCACCCTTGTAAAATGTGAGCTTTTTAAACTAGTGATTTAAAGTTACGAAATGTTCATCTGTTTCACAGTGAACATAGTTTTAAGGACAAGATTAGCACATTTGGACCTTGGCACCAAAGCTAAATATGTTAAAACAAAGGATTATTGTTGTAATTAAATATCACAGGTTCACCTGAGTAAAATTCGGGGCGAGAATGTTGATATAGAATGCCCAGCTGAGGGGAGGCGGGCTTCCAAAGGGACGGGCTGCACTCAGTGCCTGCGAGTCCTCCTGGCTTCTGGAGAGGGGAACCGGCTCCCTCTTCATGTATAATTGGGTTTTAATATTCCCAGTACTCAGCGTCAGGAGAAGTGGATGGGGTGCTGCGGCATTAGAGTAATGAGGAAACACTACAAAGTGATCACCTGTTTGTGGCAGCAGTTTGAAATTCTGCAGATTTATCAGTGTTTACTGTAGGAGGCTAAGATTCGGTTCCTGAAATCACAGTGCTGATTACAGTAACTTTACATATGCATCTTTACCAAGCAGGGCAAAACAAAAAATTAATGTTTTTAAAAGTGAAATAAGATTTTTCCAGCCTGGAGAGAAGACCAATTAAAATTACGTCAAATTCTTAAATGAGTTTTAATTTGAGAGAGTGGAATTCTTTCAAGAATATGAGTTTTGCTAAATATTTGAAATCATTATATATCATGCTTATCTGAAGCCCAACTTGTTTAGAAGTTAAATAACAAATTAAAAATGAGCACGGTATTCATTTTTTGAATTATCTGATGGGTGACTCCCCCCGCCGGGCAAGGTGGAGTTTCTGGAAATGTGGAGGGTCACTGTGGGTAAGTTGAAAGGTAAACTAGGCTTCCTACAAATTCCCAGATTCAAACACTGCCACTGGACTAAAGCAATTCTGTGATTTTAAATCATTTTGAATTTCATAAACCCAACTCTTTAACCTTTTGTAAACGACAAAAAGTGCAACACATTCTTAACATTTCTGATCATTCTATACTATGTTGGCCCCATAACGCTCATCTTTTCCAAATTTAAGCACTTAAAAAATGTGAAGTGCTCCAATAAATTTAAATTGGCATATGCTAATGCATATCAATGTGAAATGATTCAAACATTAGAGGCTGGAAGTGGTGAGTGAGGGCAAGCAAACCAGAGCATCCATTGTCACGGGATTGATTTTTAATGACTTTCTATTGATTCGGTGCCTTTTAAACCTGATGGTCTAAGGTTGGTCTTGCATATCTATCACGTGTATCCTTGGCCAACTCATGCTTCACAGTGAATATTGGTTGCTTTCCCCTTCTTGCCAAAGATACTCTCCTGAGGAGATGTAAGTCCTGGCTTGCATTGGGCCTTCCAGGGACAGGAACTGAATAGCTACCTGCTAGAAGGGCAGCTTATTGTTCAAGACTCTAGTGGTTGCAAGTGACAGCAACAAATTCAAGCCAAAAAGGGATTTACTAGCTCTCATAACTGAAAAGTCCAAGAGTAGATCAGTAGTGGCTGGATCCAGGCGCCTCTCCTCTCGCTTTCCTCCCTCCCTTGTTCTCACTCTTGCTGCAGCTCTCTCCTATCTCTCTCTCTCATTCTCCTTCACTCTCTTTCACTCCACCTCTCCCTCCATCTCTGCTTTTCATTTGTGATGTCTTCAGGCAAGGCTCTCTGCACGTATAGCCCCTGACAGTTCCAGGCTCACATCTCACACTTCCAGGTCCATCAGAAAGAGACTCTCTCAGCAACATTCCAAAGCAGGCCCTGAACTGAGTCTCATTGATCAAGGTGGTTCATGGTCCCATTTCTGAGCCAGTCCCTATGGTCAGGAGGATTCGGTGTTCTGATTGGTCTAATCTGGACCAAACCCACTCTTGCAAGCAAGAGTAGAATAAAATCCCTAACACTTGAATTGCGAGTGGGCAAGAGGTAAACATGAGTCCTGTTATGAGGCCTGGAGGTCCTGCCTGTCCTCCAAATGTTTTTGTCTCTCTCTCTTATGGGCAGTTGTAGGTTACATTTACTTGCTTCCTTGAAATCAGACATGCCATGTGATTTGCCTTAGCTAGTAAAATAGGAGAAGAAGTAACTCATGTTACTTCAGGGTGGAAACTTTAGGAGCTCCAGGCAGTGCATGCTCCTGCAGCCTGGGACCCAGAGTGCAAAGATGTGGAGCAGAGCCTTCAGCCAGTGTCCTAGTCAGCTTGGGTTGCTGTAACAAGCATACCATAGACTGAGTGACTTAAATAACACACATTCATTTCTCACAGTTTTGGAGGTTAAGTACAAGATCAGGGTGCCTGCATGGACAAGTTCTGGTAAGAGTCCCCTTCTTGCCTTCTTTACATGGCATAGAAAGAGAGAGTTAGGTCTCTTCATCCCCTTATATGGGAACAAATCCTATAATGGGGTTCCATCTGCATGACCTCATTCAAACCCAACTACCTCTCAAATACTATCAGAGTTGGGATTAAGGCATCAACATATGAATTTTGAAAGAACACAAACATTCAGCCCATGGCAGTCAGCCAACCCATGATAGACATAGAAAGGGACATAAATATTGGTTATAAGAAACCATAAATATTTGGGGGCTGTTTACTGATGCAGCATAACCTAGGCTATCGTGAGTGATGTGGAAATCAGTAACAGAAATGAGGTCCTACTAAAACCCAAACCTGAGATATGTGGCCTTGATTTGCAGCGAGGAAATGATTATCAGAGGCTGGAAAGATGGTGAATGACATGATTATATGGTAAAATGTTTGGCAAAACTATCACTTGAAGTAATTTAGGAGATAGGATATAAACTTACAGCTCTTGGGGAGAGTTTGGAGGACAGAATGTTCACGGAGTGTATTAATTACTAAAGGCTGAGTTTAGCAAGGTAGTACCAGAAAAAAATTAATTTAAAAATAATTGTCTTGTTTGCAAGCAGGAATGGAAGGGAATACATCAGAGACTTGCAGGGTTGGAAGATACAGCTCCTTCTCAACCCCTAACAGTAAAAGATAAAATTGAGAAATACTTCAGTGACAAAGGCTGATTAAAATTGAGCTTCAAAGAAATATAAAATCAAGAGTATAGTTGTCACACCATCACTAAAACCTCTGAATAGATTAAAATATTTTGGAGTAAAAATTTCTCAGTTGAGGGTGTTCAGGTGGACAAAATTTGAGGGAAAAGAAAATTAAGATAAGACCCTCTCCCCAAAACTTGTTAGGTTCAAGGTATATATTATAAAACATAAGGACAGATAGAGATAGCTGGAGAAAGTATCCCTCCCTCCCTTATATTAAGAGATGAAAATCCACAAGTTCAATCCTCTCTTGAGCCCATCAGAGAGCTGAGGATGAAGGACAACTAAATAACCCAAAATCTGGAGAGAGACAGGAGCTATTAGGGAGAAGAGGGCTATGACATTTGCTCACCTAGGGCAGAAGCCACCGGATATGGGCAAGAAGAATTCATCTAGAGTAGTAGACAAATTGGTGGAGGCTGAATGTAGGCTGGTGGGACAATGTGACGTCTGTGGAGGCCACAGATACAGGAGCATGTGTGTACCTTCTTGCCAGATTTTTCTCCACAAATTCCACTAGACACTCACTGGGAAGACTGGGGAGAATCTAGGGGAACAAAACTCCATCTGTTCTGTTCGATCTCTCCTTTGGAACAAAAACCTTAATTCACAGGAGGAAGGCCATCAAAAACTGATGCACTTAGGGCACTGATGAAAATCCATTGCACCTGGGATAAAAGAAAAGGATAAAGCCATTGAGCCCTGGAGAAGGAACAGGAAAAGGTACTGGAGCCAGAACCAGAGCTAACTGTTCTAGCTATAGCTAGAGAAACTTGAAGCCTCTGGTGCACTAAGAGTAACCATAGCAATAACAAACCACAGACTGGGCCTAATTCCTAACAAGATTAGCATAAACCACACATTAAAGGCCTAACAAAAGGAAAGATATGCCCACTTCCAAGCACAAAAAACTATTTACCTCAGAATGTACTGTCCTACACAAGATGTCCAGTTTTCAACAAAAATTATGAGGCATGTGAAAATCCAAGAAAAATCAACACACTTCCAAGAGACAAATCAATCAGCAGAACCATGCACAGATGTTGAAATCACCTGGCTGATGATTTAAAATTCTGATGATTAATATGTTAAAGGCACTGAGGGAAAAGATGCACAGCATGCAAGGTCAGATGAGAATAGAGCATCCAAGAACTGTGGGACAATATCAAATGGTATAACATATCAATTATTGGAATCCCAGAAGAAGATGGAAAGAATAGGGCAGAAAAAATATTTGAAGAAATAATAGCCAAGAATTTTCTGAAATTAATGACAGATACCAAACTACAGATCCAAGAAACTCAGCAAACACAGAACAAGATAAATAACACCTACACTGAAGAAACAAAATCAAAACAAAACAAACACGTTGGCATGTTCTGTAGGCAGAGAACAGAAGACAAAGAGAAAATCCTGAAGGCAATCAGAGAGGGAAAAACATATTATACACACAGGAACAAAGATACTTGTCAGAAACCATGCAAGCCAGAAGACAATGAAGTGACATCTTTAAAGTGCTCAAAGAAAAACAAAACTGCTTATAAAAATTAGTACATAGGATGAGAAAGAGGAACTGGAGATACATTGTTGTAAACTTTTTACACTACTTGGAAGTAGACTGTGATTAAATAAAGATGTAAAGATGTATATTGTAAACCCTGTAGAAACCATTAGTAAAGTAATAAGAGAGTCATCATAGGTAATCAGTCAATAGTAGAGATAAAGTGGAATCATAAAAATATTCAATTCATTCAAATGATGGGAGACAAAGAGAAAAAAGAAACAAAAACAGATTAAATGAATAGAAAAAACCAGTAAAATAGTACTGATATATTCTTAAATGATTTTTTCCCCATATTTTAAATTTATTTATTTATTTATTTATTCATTTATTTTTGGCTGTGCTGGGCCTTCGTTTCTGTGAGGGCTTTCTCTAGTTGCGGCAAGCGGGGGCCACTCTTCATCACGGTGCGCGGGCCTCTCACTATCGTAGCCTCTCTTGTTGCGGAGCACAGGCTCCAGACGCGCAGGCTCAGTAGCTGTGGCTCACGGGCCTAGTTGCTCTGTGGCATGTGGGATCTTCCCAGACCAGGGCTCTAACCCGTGTCCCCTGCATTAGCAGGCAGATTCTCAACCACTGCGCCACCAGGGAAGCCCAGTACTGATATATTCTTATTCAAACACATCACTAATCACACTAAACATTTATGTCTAAATGCATCAATCAAAAGACAGAGACTTACAAGTGGATAAAAAACAAATATGCTCTCTACAATATACTACGTGCAAGAAACTCACAATATGCTATGTACAATATACCTATATAAGAAATGATACAAAGCTAGTTAAAAGTAAAATGATTTAAAAATATATATCATGAAACCACTGATTTCATTTCTCTTGAATATATTCCTAGGAGTAGAATTGCTAGGTCATATGGTAACTTGATGTTTAACCGTTTGAGGAACTGCCAGATTGTTTTCCAAAGTGACTGTACCAGTTTATAGTCCCACCAGTAGTGTATGAGGATTCTGATTGCTCCACATCCTCATCAACACTTTTTCTTTTTTCCCCCAGTTTTACTGAAATATAATTGACATAAAGCATGGTATAAAGTTTAAGGTGTACAGCATAATGATTTGACTACACATATTGTGAAATGATTACCACAGTAAATTTAGTTAACATCCACCATTTCATATAAATACAAATAAAAAGAGAGAGAAAAAGAAAAAAAATTTTTCTTGTGATGAGAATTCATAACTCATAACTTTCATATATACTATTCAGCAGTGTGAACTACAGTCATCACATTGTACATTACATGCCTAGTACTTATTTATCTTATAGCTGGAAGCGTGTACCTTTGGACTATTTTCATCCAATTCCCCCTTCCCCCCAACACTCCCACCTTTGGTAACAAATCTCTCTATGAGTTTGGTGTTTTCTTTTTTCTTTTTTTTTTTCAGGATTCCACATATGAGTGAGATCATATAGTATTGATATCTGTCTTTTTTTAAACTTAGTTCACTTAGCATAATGTCTTCAAGGTCCATCCGTGTTATCATAAATGAAGGATTTCCTTCATTTTTAGGGAGAGAGATAGACGGTAGATAGATGATAGATAGATAGATAGATAGATAGATAGATAGATAGATTTTCTATTTATTACAACTTTTTTATCCATTCATCCATAGATGAACATTTAGGTTGTCTTCATATCTTGGCTACTGTAAATAATGCTGCTGTGAACCTGGGGGTGCAGCTATCTCTTTGACATAGTGTTTTCGTTTCCTTCAGATATATTCCCTGAAGTGAAATTGCTGGATCATTTGGTAGTTCCATTTTTAACTTTTTGAGACACCTCCATACTGTTTTCCACAGTGACTGTACCAACATTTGTTCTTATTTGATTTTTTGATCATCCTAGCAGGTGTGAACTTGTATTTCTTTGTGGTTTTGATTTGCATTTCCCTGATGTTGAGCATCTTTTCATGTGCTTATTGGCCATTTGTATATATTCTTTGGAGAAATGTCTATTCATATTCTTTGCCTATTTTAATATTTGGTTGTCTTTTTTACTATTATATTGTAAGAGTTCTTTATAAATGTTAGATAAATATTCCTTATCAAATATATGGTTTGCAAGTACTTTTTCCCACTCCGTGGGTTGTCTTTTCACCTTCTTAATATTATGCTTTGAGGCACAATAGTTTTTACTTTTTATGAAGTCCATTTTAATGATTATCTCTTTTGTTGCTTGTGTTTTTGGTGTCATATCTAAGAATCCATTGCCAGATTCAAGGTCATGGAGATTTACTCCTCTGTTTTCTTATGAGTTTTATCTCTTAAATTTAGGTCTTTGATTCATTTCAAGTTAATCTTTGTATTTGGTGTGAGGTAAGGGTCCAATTTCATTCCTTTGTATGTGAATATCCAGTTGTCCTAGCACCATTTGTTGGAAAGACTCTTCTTTCCAGACTGAATGGTCTTGGCACCTATGTCAAAAATCAATTGACTATAGAAACATGGGTTTATTTCTAGGCTCTCAGTTCTAGTCCACTGATCTATATGTCTATCCTTATGCCACAGTGTCTTGACTACATTTGCTTTGTAGTAAAGTTTGAAATTGGGAATTGTGAGTCCTCCAACTTTGTTCTTTTTTAAGATTGATTTGGCTATTCTAGGTCCTTTGCTATTCCATATAAAATTTAGGAATCATTTTGTCAATTTCTATGAAGAAGCCCACTGATATTTTAATAAGGATCGTGTTGAATCTATAAATCAGTTTGAGGAGTGTTTCCATCTTAATATTTAGTCTTTCAGTTCATCAAAATAGGATGTTTCCCATTTATTTGTATCTTTTAAAAAATTCTTTCAACAATGCCTTGTAGTTTTCAGAATATAAGTTTTGCAATTCTTTGGTTAAATTTATTCCTAAGCATTTTATTCTTTTTGATGACACTATAAAATGGTTTGCTTAATTTCTCTTTGTGATTGTTCATTGCAAATATTTAGAAATGCAATTAATTGTTGTATATTGATACTGTATCCTGCAAACTTGCTGAACTGTTTATTAGTTCTAATAGTACTTTAGCGGATTTCTTAGAATTTTCAGTATACAAAATCATATCCTCTGTAACTAGAGATAGTTTTACTTCTTACTTTACAATATGGATGTCTTTCATTTCTTTTTCTTGACTAATTGCCTTGGATAGAACTTCTAATGCAAGAATAAACAAAAGTGGTGAGAGTGACTCTCCATCCATGGTTTGTCCCTGATTCTAGGTGGAAAGTATCAACTTTTCACCATTGTGTATGATGTTAACTGTGGGCTTTATACAGCTGTCCTTTATCAGGTTGAGGAAGTTCCCTTCTATTTCTAGTTTGTTGAGTTTTTCTTCATGCAGTGCGTTAGATTTTGTCAAATTCATTTTCTGTGTCAAGTGAGATGATCATGTGGATTTCTCTTTTTAGTCTAGTGATATAGGGCATTACATAAATTGATGTTAGGATGTAAAACTAACCTTGTATTCCAGGGATAGATCACACTTGGTCGTTGTGTATAATTCTTTTTATATGTTGTTGAATTTGGTTCGCTAGTATTCTGTTGAGGATTTTTGCATCCATATTTATAAGAGATCAGTAGCTTTCTTTCCTCATCATGTCTCTGTCTGGTTTTGATATCAGGATAATGCTGATCTTATTAAATGAGTTTGAAAGTGTTCTTTCCTATTCTATTTTTGGGAAGAATTTGTGATAAACTCTTCCAAGTGAAGAGGTAATACTTGAATAACAGGTATTAATTCTTCTTTAAACGTTTGGTAGAATTCAGCAGTGAAACCATCTGGGTCTGAGCTTTTCTTTGTGAGTAGTTTTTAAACTACCCCTTCAATCTCTATTTACTGCAAGTCTATTCAAATTGTCTATTTATTCTTGAATCAATTTTTGTAGATTGTATCTTCATAGGAATTGTCCATTTCAGCTAAATTATCTAATTTATTGACATAAAATTATTCATAATATTCCTTAATTATTTTTATTTCTGAAAGGTTGGTAGTAGTGCCCCTCTTTCATTTCTGATTCTAATAATTTGAGTCTTCTATCTTTTAAAATTATCAATATACTAAAGGTTTGTTAATTTTGTTGATCTTTCCAAAAAACTGGGTTTCAGTGTCAGTGATTTTTCTCTATTGTTTTTCTATTCTCTATTTCAGTGATTTCCACTCTAAATTCTATTGTTTCCTGCCTTTTTTTAAGGTTTAGTTTGCTCCCCGCCATCCCAGTGTTTTAAGGTAGAAGATTAGGTTATTGATTTGAGATCTTTCTTCTTTTTAGGATAGAAATGTAAATAAATATAAATTTCCCTCTAAGCACTGCTTTAATTGCATCCCATAAGTTTTGGTACGTTGTATCTTCATTTTCCTTCATCTCAAAGTATTTTATAATTTATCTTTTGTTTTCTTTTTTGACTCACAGCTTACATAGGAGTGTATTGTTTAATTTCCACATATTTGCGAGTTTCCCAGATTTCCTTTGGTTACTGATTTATAATTTTATTCCACATGATTAGAGAACATACTATGTCTTACTTAATCCTTTCAAATTTGTTAAGGTTTTTTTTTATGGCCTGGCATATGACCTACCCTGGATAATGTTCTATGTGCATTTGAGAAGAACGTATATTCTTCAGTTGTTGGATAGAATGTTCTATAGATGCCTGTTAGGTCTAGTTGGTTTATAGTGTTATTCAAGTATTCAGTTTTCTTTTGAACTGCCTAGTTGTTCTATCCATTACTGAAGGTGGGTATTGAAGTTTCCAACTATTATTGTTCAATTGTCAATTGTATTACTCTATCTATCTCTGTCAATTTTTGCTTCACGTATTTTGGTGCTCTGTTATTAGCTGCATATATGTTTATAACTGTTATATCTTCCTGATGGATTCATTCTTTTATCATTATAAAATATTCTTCTGTATCTCTAGTAACATGTGTAAAAATCTATTTGTCTGATACTAATATAGCTATAATTCCAGCTTCCTTGCAGTTGCTGTTTGCATGCTATATCTTTTTTCCCATCCTTTTCCTTAGAATCTGTTTTTATCTTTGAATCTAAAATGTGTCTAAGTAGACAGCATATAGCTGGATTATGTTTCTTTTTCCAACCTGGAAATCTCTGACTTTTGATTGGCTTGTTTAGTCTATACAGATTTAATGTTGATGTTATTATTTATATAGTTGGATGTACAACTGCCATCTATCTGTTTTCTATGCATCTTCTGTATTTTTTGTTCTTCTGTTCCCCCTTTTACTTCTTTCTTTTGCATTTAAATGCAAATATTTTTAATGTAGAATTTTAAATTCTTTGATGAGTTTTTTTTTTTACTATGTTTCCTTGAGTTATTTCCTTAGTGGCTTACCTTATAGATCTTAACTTAGAATCAGTTTCAGATTTATTAACTTAACTTAATTCCAGTGAGATTTAGAAACATTACTACTATATAGTTCTGTTTATTTCCTCTATTTTTTGTGGTGTTATTGTTATATATCTATAAATATTACATGCCCAACAATAATACACTGTTATAATTATTATTTATATAATTTTATGTCTTTTAAAAAAGTTGAGAGAAAAGAGGAGAACAAGTATATATTTACAACTTTTGTTATACTAACCTTCTAATTTATCATTTTTATTCTCCCTATTTGTTGGAGTTGAGTTGCCACCTGGAGTCATTTCCTTGGCCCAGCACATTTTTACCCTCATCCATCTCCTTTGTATAAATATATTACCTTTCTGTATGCTATAGGCTCAACAATATATTATGTGCATATTGTTTTATACAGTTATTTTTTAAATCACTTAAGAGAAGATAAAAGTATGCACTTATACTGTCTTTTATATTATTGCCTTTACTAGAACTCTTTGTTGTTTTTTTTTCTTGTGGATTACTGTCTAGGGTCACCTGCTTTCAGCCTAAAGAACTTCCACTAGTATTTGTTGTAAAGTGGGTCTACTACCAGAAAATTCTTTCAGTTTTTATTTATCTGGGGATGTCTTTATTTTACTTTTATTTTTGAAAGATAACGTTGCTAGATATAGGATTCTTGGTTGACAGTTTTTTTCTTTGAGCATTTTGAATATGATATCACACTGCCTTCTGGTCTTGATTGTTTCTGTTGCGAGGTCAGCTTTTAATCTTATTGGGGTTTCCTTGAAAGTGATGAGTCATTTTTCTCTTGCTGCTTTCAAGATTTTCTTCTTGTATTTGGCTTTCAGCATTTTTACCATGATGTGTCTGTGTGTCAGTATTTGTGTTTAACCTATTTGGAGTCATTGAACCTTCTGAATACATAAGTTAATTTTCATAGATTTGAAAATTTTTCAGTATAATTTCTTTGAATATTTTTCTACTCCTTTCTTGTCCTCTTCTTATGGTATTCCTCTTATGTGTATTTGGTGTGCTTAGCGGTGTCCCACATTTCTCTGAGGTTCTGTTTATTCTTTTTTCTCTCTGTTCTTCAGATTTTATAATCTTTATTGATCTATCTTAAATTTTGTTAATTCTTTTTTTCTGCCAGTTCAAATCTACTGTTGAGCCCCTCTGGTAAAATTTTTCATCTCATTTATTGTACTTTTCAACTCCAGAATTCTCATTTGGTTCTTTTTATATAATTTCTATTTCTTTATTGATAGTCTCAGCTTGATGTGACATTGTCATCATACCTTCTTTTACTTTGTTAAGTCATGGTTTCCTTTAGTTTGATGAATATATTTATAATAGCTACTTTGAAGTCTTTTCTGATAAATTAGACATCTTGTTGCTCTCACAGGCAGTTTCTGTTGCTTGCTTTTTGTCCCAGTGTATGAGTCATACTTTTCTGTTTTATTAAATATTGTAATTTTTTAAAAAACTGGACATTTTAGATATTATATTGTAGTAACTCTGGGTGCTGATCTCTCACCCTTCTGGGGGTGTTATTGTTATTTTCTTGTTTATTTGTTTAGTGACTGGCTGGGTTATTTGGTGACATCTATTCCTTCTCACCACCTACAGTCTCAAGCTTCTGATGCTGCTCATTAGGGGACACAGCCTTGAATATGACTATGGTCACACTGACAATGGCTTTGGCAGGGCTCACTCTGTCTGTTTCCCTGACCACATCAGCTTTTAATCTCCACTACTTGCCAGCTGAATTCTCCGTTATTAAAAAAAAGAAAATTCCATTTAGCATAAATTACCCCACAGGCTGATCCAATCATGTTTGAGCAACTTTGGTGAACGTTTGAGATTTGTTCTGACACCAGGGAGCTTCTCCCAGCTGTCTCTTTCCCTGATTCTCTCCGGAAAGGAGAGGAAGACCTGGGTTCTTTGCTGCACCAGTCTGGAATTGTGTTTCCATCTTGCTGAGCTGAAAGGGAGAAGGGAGGGAGAGTCTTGTTCAAATACCACAGATTCTTGCTGTTCTTACTGGGTTTTAGTAGATTTTCATGAGTAAATGTTTCTTCATTTGCGATATACCCTATGGATCATTTCCAGAGAATTAAAATGCTTGGTTTTGTTTTTTATAATTTTTACCAGTTTCATGGGGGAGCAAGCCACATGCTATCATGACAAAAGTATATCTCAAATAAGTGTACCTTCTTAACCTCATCTACAAAATTCCTATGGCTAATGTCATACTGAATGCTTCCTCCCTAAGATTAGGAACAAGGCAAGGATGTCATTTCTCACTACTCCTATGCAACCTCATAATAGAGGTCCTATCCAGTGCAGTAAGACATGAAAATGTATAAAAATCATACAGATTAAAGAGGGAGAAAAAATTCTACTTGTATAATGCAATTATCTATGTAGAAAATCTCAGAGAATTTACAAATAAGCTTATAGCACAAATAAGTGGTTTTAGCAAGGTTGCAGGATACAAGGTCAATATGCAAAAAGCAATTGTATTTATATATATTAGCAATGTAGAATTGGAATTCAAAATTCACAAAACAGTACATTTACCATAGTACAAAAAATGAAATACTTAGGTATAAATCAAACAAAATCTGTATAGGATCTGTATGCTAAAGGTTATAAGGCACTAAGAAAATCAACAATGACCTAAATAAATGGAAGATATCCATGATCGTGGATTGGAAGGTTAAATGTTGTTAAGATGTTAATTCTTCCCAAATTGACCTAGAGATCGACTATAATCCTATTCAAAATTCCAGCAGGCTTTTTTGTAGATATTGACAAGCTGTTTCTAAAATTTATATAGAAAGTCAAAGGAATTAGAAGAGCCAAAATAATTTGGAAAAGAACAAAGTTGGAACTCATACTACCTGATTTTGAGACTTAATATAAAGCTACCATAATCAAAACAACATGGTATTGGTAAAATAATAGTCACATGGATCAGTAGGATAGAGTAGAGAGTCCAGAAATAGATTTACAAAAATGACTTTGACAAAGTCACAAAGAAAATACAATGGACAAAGGATAATCTTTCAGGAAATGTAAAATGTGAAACCATAAAACTCTTATAAGAAAACATAGGAGGATGTATTTGTGATCTTGAAATAGGCAAAGAGTTTAGATATGACACTGAAAGTATAATCCATAGAAGAAAAACAAAAGATAAATTGGACTTTATCAAATTAAAAACTGTTGCTCTGGAAAAGATACCTTTAAGAGAATGAAAACACAAAACAAAGGCTGGGAGAAGTATCTGCAAATCACATTTGTGATAAAGGGCCATATCCAGCATATATAAATAACTTTTAAATTTCAACTGTAAGACAATAAATAATCCAATTTTTTAAATGAGCAAAATATCTCAATAGATACTTCACCAAGGAAGATATATGGAAGGCAATTAAACATATGTAAAGATTCCCAATATCATTAGTCATTAGGAAAACGCAAATTTGAATTACAATGAGGTATCACTACCCTCCTGCTGGAATGGCTAAGATAAAAAAGCCTGAGAATATCAAGTGCTGACATGGATGCAGAGGAATTGACACTCTAATACATTGCTCCTGGGACTGCCAAATGTTACAACCAGTGTGGAAACCAGTTTGGAAGTTTCTTGTAAAGTTAACCATAACAAGCAGCCCAACTCCTGTGTAAATGAAAACTTATGTTCACATAGAAACCGTTACACAATTTTTTATAGTAGCTTTACCAAAGTGGAAACAACACCGATAATTTTCAAAAGGTGAATAGATAACTGCCATACTTCCATGCAATGGAACACTACTCAGCAAGAAAAAAGAACAAATTACCAAAAATACAAAGCATGGATGACTCTTAAATGCATAAGCCAGAATCCAAAAAGTCCATAGTGTGTGATAGCATTTACATGACACTTTGGAAAAGGCAAAACAATATGGATGGGGTCATGAGTAGGGCTTGGAGGATGAAACAGGATATGAGGGAAATTTAAAAATGGAATACAAATTATAACAAATGAATCTAACTGTATTACAAATGGATGACATAAGCAAACTGAAGGGAGTGAAAAAGGAAAAAAAAACTAACCTAAGTTACTTTGTAAAATATTCAATATTTTGCTGGATAGTGTAAAGATAAATACAAAAAAACACTGTATACAAATGCTATATTTTAATTAGTAATTTTTTTTCTTGTGGTAATATGTGTAGCAATTCTGGAACTACTTTGTGTATATAGAAGAGTTGAACAAATAAGTTCTATATTTAGATATATAGATATCTTGCCTATATTTTAGATAATGAGAGCCAGATATCTTACTGCTGGAAAAAGAAAGGGGAAAGGCTAGAAGATCAGAATAAAAGGATGTATATATACACACACACACATGCACTCACACATATCTATACATACAGATAGATAGATACACACATAATACAAATATGTGTGTATGCGTGAGGAAGTATACATCAAGTATTTCCAAGTTCTGTTTGCTGAGAAGCAATGACACCATAGCAACAATGGGTACACACAATGCCCAAACTTGGTTTCTAAGTACCATTCTTCAATAAAAGGAACCAGAACTTCTTTAGGAAGTGATTGATTTTAAGGTAGGGGCAGGGACAATGCAAGATGAGCCTGAAGCATCTAGTGCCAGAAGGAAATTGCTTAGGAAAGAATGGGGCATGTTGAAAGGGCACATGAGCCAAGCTGAAAGAGTTGCCAATGGCCAAATTGGAAAAATTTGAGCAAAAAATTAATAGCTGGTAATAGTATTGAGTTATAGCCCAATAAAATACATATCTATGGGTCTATATTTGGTATAAATAAACTATTGAATAAGCACATAAATGGGGTGGGGAGTACATCTCTTCCTTACAGAAGAATCCCAATTCTTCTTTGAAACATAGAAGGAATGAGGGAAATTAAAAGTCATGTTAGAACAACACAGCAATAATTGTTGCAGGGAAGATCCAATGATGGATGCTAAAATTAGTGGGCAGAAGTTTGAGCAGATACAGAATATTTGCATGATCTCAGCTTACTAGTGGAGAATCCTGGTAGACACCATCTATACAAAGTGATAAAGATTAACATCACTGGGGAAAAAAGACATATTGACATCATGCAACCTCAGATATGATGTATCAAGGAGGGCACATTGTTTCTGTCACATTCTTGCCATAAATACATAATCATAATCAAATCAGGAGAAACAGCAAACAAACCCAAATTGAGGAATGTCTAAAATATAATTTACCAGTACTCTTCAAAGTGTCAAGGTCGTGAAAGACAAGGGAAGCCTGAAAGAGACTAAGGAGACATAATGACTAAATGCAACGTATGGTCCTAGTTTGCTCAGTTTGGATAATTTTATTGTGGCTGTACAAGACGTTAACATTAGGAAGCTGAGTGAAGGGTACACAGGAACTCTCTGTACTAGTTTTGCAACTCTTCTGTGAGTGTAAGATTATTTCAAAATAAGAAACTAAAAATACAACCAAAAATAGGAGAGAGAGAGAGGTGAGGACACAGGAACAAAGACATGTAGTGGTTTGGGGACTTTATCTCATAAAGAACTATGGGTAGTGTTACTGGCACATGGAGTTTACCAGAAGCAAGTAGATAAGAGACTACTACATTTTGAGTGAGTTATATTACAAAAAGAATTGTCAGCCTGGACTACTAAAAGGACTCTGACTGTTGGAGACTTAAAGTTACCCTTAGGCTCCCACCCTTTGTGGTGGAAAGTGGTTGGACAAATGGTTCAGTCCTAAGGAGGCTTTATTCCCCAAGACACACTTCAGATAAGGCCAAAGAAGAACCATCCAGATGACATAGCCAGGGCTGGGGAGCTACTGTCATGGAGCAAAATCAGACCCTAATCAGAGTAAAAAGTTCCCGGGTTTGGGAATAGCTCTAGACAAGTATCTGCTGGGGACTCTCTTTCCTCTCCTTTCTGAATGGGAGGGTTTACTGTGGTTGTCCAGCTCCTGGTGACCTCTGTATTCTGGGCACATGCTGGGGAGGCAGAGGTGGTCAAGGCCCTTGCCTTTTAGTTATATTTCCGGAGTAAGAGGAACTCTACCAACCTGAGGATGGAAAGTGTAGTACGTGAGAGAAGGAGAGTGAAACAGAATATTTAATGACTCAAAGGGCAGTCTTCGGTAGCCCTCAGAGCTTACATTTGCATATCTGCTTTTCCTCCTTCCAGACACACAGTATGACTGCACTTCTCACTCCCCCGAAGTGAGGAATGGCCACATGACTTGCTTTGGCCAAAGAAAATGAGCAGAGTGGCATTGCTGTTTCCTAGTGGAAGTATTTAATTAACAGTGTGAGGCTCTCCAGAGCTCTCCTCCCTGCCAAGGTGACCTGGTGTTCCAGAAGGTAGCAGCTTCCTCAGCCTGGATCGCAGAGTAAGGATAACACAGAGCAGAGTCCTTGCTGACCTGAGACTGACACGTAATTAGCACGAGAAGCACACATGTGTTGTTCTAAGTCTTTGAGATCAAGGGTCATTTGTTACCACAGCCTAACCTAGCCTATCCTGACAGAACACACTGGATAAAGTGGGAGTGGATGGCAGGCAGGGAAGCCACATCTGGATGTGTCATCTGGTTCCATTAGCCAGGTAGCCATAGCTCAGGTTCTTCAATGGCCATCTCCCCTTGCCAACCTGGGTGAGGCTTGGTGAAAAGCCCAGGAGAAGAGCAATGCAGGCCTGGGTTTGTGGAATGTTGGCCAGGCCTTTTCTTCCACCACCATTTTATTTTTGAATTCATCCTCCTGGGGTTGCCTGAATGGCTATAACGCTTCCCACTCTGTCAGGAAAAGGAAAGGGCTACAGAAAATCTTTTAAACACGGGGCTGGTCCAGGAGCTGGACCGGCATAGCCATGGGGGTCACTCTGCCTTCACATATTGTGTTTGTTGAGTAGCTCTGGACTTGGAACCCAGAGACCTGGTTCTAGGTCTCACTGTTCAGAAACTCACTAAGAATAGACTAATGGTTGCTCTTTGGGCCTCAGTCTCCCCAAATGAATTGAGGAATTGGGGTAGGTGGAAATACGTTCAAATGAGATTTTTGTTCGAGGAGTTCTTTCCCCACAAATAACATAAAATGGAGCGGCTCAGAATCCACTTTCCACTACCTCTTCCTGCCCCCCCAAAGAGCAGTTGCCTTGTATTTTCTCCAAGGAACCCCTAAAGCTCCTGGGAACACAGTTTGGAAAGCCCTGAGGGCTCTTCTAGCTCAGATAGGCTGTGATTTTTCAGGATGGCGGGAACGTATTGTGCCTGTCAAATCTCAGGCACCCTGAACTGGCGAGGTGCTGTTTGGCTGGGGGTCTGCTGGCCTCTCAGCCCAGAGCCCTCAGCACCCAGTGCTTTGCTTGCACCAGACAGAAATGTTCTCCTTAACCTGGTCGGAAGGATCAAAAGAGATTCAGAAAGAGAATAATTTTCCCTGGGTAAATTCAGGTTTTCATGCCCTATGTGTTAATATCCAGACCCCTGGTGTGCTCCCAACCACATACCCTGTATTTTGGGAAGAGTTGGCATGGCGTTTTGGAGTCAGACTACTCTGGGTTCAAATTCCTCAATCTGCTGTGATCTTGGAGGAAAAAGTTACTTAAGTCCTACCTGCTTCAGTGTTCTTATCTGTAAAGTGGGGTTCCTATAATCATAGAAACCGGTCCATAGAACTTTGAGCGATAAATGAGCTCTTGCATGGGAAGACCTGAGCTGGGCGCCTGGCCAGGAGGACACATCTGTGATCAGCATCGTGTCATTATCCCCACACTTGACCAGATGGGGTCATTTCACAGTCTTGTGTGAACATGTTTCCTCCGCAAGGCATCTTTGAACAACCTGTTGCCAATCACACACACCTCCCCCAACCGGCCCCATCCCTGAGCCTCAAAGTTCCCCGCACAGAAAAGAAAAACGGTGCTGCCCGGAACAGATTTGGCTAACTTGGTGATCTCCAAGGTGTTACACCCACCAGGACCAACAATTTCCCACCATGGCCTCATTCAGCAACTTGCTGATTATAGTAGGTTACAACCCACTAGCAGTGTTCACGAAATTCTAACACAAGTAGTTCCAAAATGAAAAATATAATACGAACACTACCCAAAACAGCAGCAAGTGCCTGTTTTAACCCCCCTCTGGTCCACATATCAATCAACAATCAATGGGTCTGCTTTAGTCCCTGCAATTGATCATTATTTGCATCAGAGTGTAGACATAATCCAAGCCTGTTGTGTTTCAGCATGGCTCTGAAGGAGTTAAGTGAAATAAAGAATATTATCAATATTGTATCAGTCACAGATGAGAAACTACATACCAGGATCAGTGTAATTCATTCATTGGTTTATGGACACCGAGTCCTCCGGGGACTGTCACAAATCCACTTGATGTTCCTGAGTGTGAGATTTAGCATTTGGACCTTTGATTTAGCTGAAAGATGTGTAAAAACTCATGCAGTCAGACAACTCCCTACAGGCGATTCATCTGTGTTGGCTTTTACGTAACAGTTATTCCAATCAAGTGCCAGCAGTAACTTAAGCTCCATAACTTGCCTCTGAATTCACATTTCTGAGATGCTGGAATGTGGAGGAACAGTGACAGGGGCAAGAATGCCCCTCTGGGAGAAGGGAGACTTCTTGCTCTTTTGTTCCTTTGGGATGGGCAGGCACCACCTAGAGAGGCCATGTTTTGAGGAACGATGTAGCTCCTGGCTTCCAAGCCTCCAGACCTGCATGATGTCCTGAGTTCCCTGATGCAGGATGCAGATTGGGGATGGGAGGAGGAGAGCCATTAATTAGCCCTTGGGAGATGGGGACACTCAGGGCTCTCAGAGCTGTAGCTGGGGGTCCTAAAAGGGCTCCAGGATCCACAGCTGTTCCCTGGCTAGCGTGGCAGGGGGCAGATGGGGAAGACTGGAAGACCTGTAGTGGCTCAGTTAAGCCAGGTAGGAGACATAACTCTTTGGTTAATGACTTGATGGATAGTGGTTCTCAGTTTTCCTCCTCCAGGATTCCTGCCACGTCCCTCACCACAGCTGCCTCCGTCCAGCTCTAAGTCTCTTTTTGATTTCTCATCACCTGCCCCAAAAGTGGGGGAGGTGGGGAGGCAGAGGGTTGCATCATCTTAGTATCTCCAGTGAGAATAAAACTGCAAGTGGAATGTTCTGCGCACAAACTCAGAGAGATAAAGAGATGCAGTGGCATCTCTATATGAATGGGCTTCAAATATCATTGTTATTAATAGATGATATTTTAGATGGGCTTAGTGAGTATCAGCACTGCGTGGAGAAAGCCCTTCCACGAAGGAAGCATTTACTCTTCACAGCAAACTTGTGAGGAAGGCTCATTTTCCGTGCTCATATTGTTTTCAATAGAAGAGGAAGCTAAGGCATAGACTCGTTAATAAGTTGCCTGAGGTCATGTAGCTGGTAAAATGGCAGAGCTGGGCTTCAAAACTGGGTCTGTTGACCCTGGAGGTGATACAACCACTGCATCAACATACTTTTTTTCATCCATGGCCTCAGGCACTTTGCCAGCCTCCTGAGGGAGAGATTCACAGGCAGAATAGCTATGGTCACAGGTGCTACAGAGGAGCACAGAGACCTCTATTAGGAGATCTGATCTCTCCAGAAGTATGTAATACCTCTGGAAGCACAGGATGGAGAGGAGTAACATGTGGGGATGCCACTGAGCAAGGAGGTTGGCACAAAGGACCACATTAGAAGGGGCTTTGAGCTGGAGGGTCCAGGAGTGATGCTTTGCCAAATCCCACATTCAGGTGCTCTGCCAAGGTGAACGATTGCCTTCTAGTCAGAGGAGAACTGGCTGTGAGAAGCAGATGTCCACTGAGGCAGGACAAAAAAATTAGTCAGGCAGAAGATGGAACTGGAGAGATTACATAGAAGGCAGCACAGAAGATAAAGATCTGGGCAAGAGGAGAAGTGGGGGAACCTGGAAGATAGAGTGAAGGTCCAATCCTAATATCTCGATTAGGAGGTCTGGTGTCTCCCAAGTGTACACACTTCCAGAAGCATAGGATAGAGAGTAGGGGAAAGAGGCAGTTTCTGGAGAGGTAATGGATAAGAACTCTGCAGCAGGGATGAAAGACACAAATCCTCAGAATCAAGAGTCACAAAGAGTCCCAAGCAAGATTAAAAAAAATAAATCCACAGTAGGATACATCACAGCCAAAATAACAAAAAATAAAAAGAGAGAGACAGAGGAAAGTAAAACTAGTTCAGGGCAAAAGAGACATGAGGGTGTTCCTTAGGGGGTTGGAGCATTGTCAGGCGGCCGCTCTTACCTCACTGGACCCTGGTACACGTGGCAGCTTCCCGCCCAGTCCTGGGACTGGAGGACTCACATCAGAGAGCCAATACCGGGAGGAGAATGTGGGGTGGAAAACCAGCAGGGAAGGCTCCGCTCCGTCCCTGACAGTGGTCCAGCAGCACATGCCCACACCTTTGAGCTGGAGGAAGGGGAGTGGAAAGGGGCAGGGACACACCACAGAGGCTCTGCAAGCATTTGCCACTCACCTCTGGGGGAAGAGATCCATGGAGGATCCAGGTAGGAAGCTTCCCATCTCCTGTCAAACACCCATGAGGGAAGATGGTCATGTTTTAAAGCCCCTGGCACTCAGCAAGTGCTGTCAGGCCAAGAGTGAATGTTTATTGAGCACATACTGGGCGCCAGCAGTCCATGTGGGCCACACATCCCACCCTCACTGCAAGCCTATGAGGGAGACGTTATCACCCCTGACTTACACAGGGCCACCCCCTTGCTAGTGAGGGCCATAGAGCCACTGGAATGTGAACCCAGGCAGTCCAGTGCTGGGGCGTCAGGAAACTCTCATTTCTTCTAAAGGAAATATGGAGCCGACAAAGGTGGGGGGCAGAGCAAGCTCACAGAAATCACATTTTGGAAAAATGAATGGGCCTGTTTTAATTTTATGTCATAGAACCCAACCCAGCAATGTTTAGAGAGCACCTATTGTTTGTACAACCTACTTTGCCTCCCCCGGGGTGGCTTCAGTCCCAGCTCATCAGCGACGGGAGAGCCAGTGATGTGTGCGATGGGGGAGCCTGAAGGCAGCCCTGCGTCCCCGGCGAGCTTCTCTCCTCTGCTGGCCCGGGAGCCAGCGATGCTCAGATTCAGCGACTTCCTCAGGCTCCGGTTTTTAAAGTGCCTTGGCTTGAAACTGTTCCATTTGGGAGGGTTTTTCCCTAGCATTTGGTATGGAATTATTACCAAATGCTAGAGAGGAACCCTGCCAAATGCTGTATATCAGCTAAAACCCAAACTCCTAAACAATGAAATATTTATAATAAAAACAGACCCCGTAGAGGGGCACAGACTGGGGTGCCCAGCTGGCGAGGGGCGCCTGGCTAAGGTGGTCCAGTTGGCCTTGCCTGCTGGTGCAGGTAGAGCCACGAGGCAGCAGGCACCAGGCGAGGCGGGGGCAGCTGGGCGAGGTGGCTCAGGAAGGCAGGAGAAGCTGGAGGTCTCGCAGCCTCTCCCCAGGGAAGACACTCTCCCTCGAGACCCTGAAGATGTGGCTCAGCCTTTTCCTCCGTAGAGTCTCCTGTCCCTGTCTTCCAGTGGAGAGTTCAGCATTCAGCAGGCACTCAATAAATGCTGACTGCCTGCAAGCATGGATAATTCCAGTAACGGCAAAACCTCGCCCATCTGGAACCCACAGGGAATGAGATCAAGACAGCTGAGTTTTCCAGAAAGAGTCATAAATTACTTTCATGTAACATTTTCAGATGGAAATATTTCTAAGATGTGGTGCACATTTCCTTTCTTTCTTACTTGGAGAATGCAGAACACCATTAACCTTTCCGTAATGGCTCAAGGTTGCTGCTGTGAACCTCAGATGCTGAGCGGGAGGTAATGCAGCCCTCGGGGCTCCAGAGGTGTAGAGGGGTGTCTGCCCTCCACTAATGGCCTCCGATCGTGGAGCCTCCTCCGGTCTGCGGCCTGTTTCTTAGAGATTTTTGGGTTCTTCCAGTTTCCATCCTTGCCCACGTGGTTGTCTCTGGCAGTCCTTCTCTATCTTCCTAAATTACGATTTCTAATTGACTGTGGACCAGAGACCAGAACTCTAGTCTTAGAATTTAGTGTAAAGGAAGCATTCTTCTGCTTGGACTGAGCATCCGATAGGCCTGAGTTAAGTCCAGAAACTTGCGGCTTCTGTAGTCACTGTTTAGGCCGCTCAGAGTTATTCTTGCATTTCTTCTTCTTTTTTTAAAATAATTAATTAATTAATTAATTAATTAATTAATGGCTGCGTTGGGTCTTTGTTGCTGTGTGCGGGCTTTCTCTAGTTGCGGTGAGTAGGGGGCTACTCTTCGTGGCAGTGCGCAGGCTTCTCATTGCGGTGGCTTCGCTTTGTTGTGGAGCACGGGCTCTAGGCGCACGGGCTTCAGTATCTGTGGCACGCGGGCTCAGTAGTTGTGGCTCGCGGGCTCTAGAGCACAGGCTCAGTAGCTATGGCGCACGGGCTTAGTTGCTCCGTGGCATATGGGATCTTCCCAGACCAGGGCTCGAACCCATGTCCCCTGCACTGGCAGGCGGACTCTTTTTTTTTTTTTTTTTTATATTACAAACAGTTTAATCTTTCAGATTTTTTTTTTTTGTATTTTTAACTAGTTTTATTTTATGTTATTTTATTTTTTTTCACACACACACACTGTATTTTATTTTTACAAGGGATAAATAGACTGACACCAAGTATTGTACATGGATGACCACAACAAAAGCAACAATGATTGCAATTACCAAACATGAAACACACTCATACTATGTCATAATATTGACATTCAGTCCAGTAATCCTCCACTGTAACAGCTCCTTTACTTTGCAGTGAAAATTGATTTGTATATTCTTTGCCTCTGAGTCCTTGTGGGATTTTTTTTTTTTTAAATTCAGACAGAAAGTCACAAAAATTATACTCATCCTCATCAGTTCACTCAGTCCCATGTAATTAATTTTTTTTTTTCATCTTGATCTTTTGTTAGCACTTTTATGAGTTCATCAGTTTTTCATTAGAGTTCTGAAAATGCTTATTCATTCAGTTCAGCAGTGCAGTCAGTTACCAGAAACCTGTACTTGTCAGAGTCTTTTCCATGAATTTCTTGAAGATGAAACCCTTTTATAGGAACATATTTGCAAAATCATCAGAGTACACCCAGAACTGTCTGTAAATGACAAAAGACTTAAAAATGACCACGGTTAAAGATTTGACGAAAGTTCATAATAATGCAGTTGACAAGAAAATTAGTTATTTCTGAGATATACATTTTAAAGTGATAACTAGGATTATTACTTATAACATTATACCAGAACATATAAGATTTTTAGAAATTTCATGTAATGTCTGAAACATTTATATTAACATATTTCCATACATATTTCCATACAAATACAAATATAAGATTTTTAGAAATTTCATGTAATGTCTGAAACATTTATATTAACATATTTCCATACAAATAACCCTGTACCATTTTTCTAGGTTCCACATACATGCATTAATATACGATATTTGTTTTTCTCTTTCTGACTTACTTCACTCTGTATGACAGTCTCTAGATCCATCCACGTCTCAACAAATGACTCAATTTCGTTCCTTTTTATGGCTGAGTAATATTCCATTGTATATATGTACCACATCTTCTTTATCCATTCGTCTGCTGATGGGCATTTAGGTTGCTTCCATGACCTGGCTATTGTAAATAGTGCTGCAATGAACATTCAGGTGCATGTGTCTTTTTGAATTACGGTTTTCTCTGGGTATATGCCCAGTAGTGGGATTTCTGGGTCATATGGTAATTCTATTTTTAGTTTTTTAAGGAACCTCCATATTGTTCTCCATAGTGGCTGTATCAATTTACATTCCCACCAACAGTGCAAGAGGGTTCCCTTTTCTCCACACCCTCTCCAGCATTTGTTGTTTGTAGATTTTCTGATGATGCCCATTCTAACAGGAGTGAGGTGATACCTCATTGTAGTTTTGATTTGCATTTCTCTAATAATTAGTGATGTTGAGCATCTTTTCATGTGCTTCGTGGCCGTCTGTATGTCTTCTTTGGAGAAATGTCTATTTAGGTCTTCTGCCCATTTTTGGATTGGGGTGTTTGTTTCTTTGATATTGAGCTGAATGAGCTGTTTATATATTTTGGAGATTAATCCTTTGTCCGTTGATTCATTTGCAAATATTTTCTCCCATTCTGAGGGTTGTCTTTTCGTCTTGTTTATGGTTTCCTTTGCTGTGCAAAAGCTTTGAAGTTTCATTAGGTCCCACTTGTTTATTTTTGTTTTTATTTCCATTACTCTAGGAGGTGGATCAAAAAAGATCTTGCTGTGATTTATGTCAAAGAGTGTTCTTCCTATGTTTTCCTCTAAGAGTTTTATAGTGTCCAGTCTTATATTTAGGTCTCTCTAATCCATTTTGAGTTTATTTTTGTGTATGGTGTTAGGGAGTATTCTAATTTCATTCTTTTACATGTAGCTGTCCAGTTTTCCCAGCACCACTTATTGAAGAGACTGTCTTTTCTCCATTGTATATCTTTGCCTCCTTTGTCATAGATTAGTTGACCATAGGTGCGTGGGTTAATCTCTGGGCTTTCTATCTTGTTCCATTGATCTATGTTTCTGTTTTTGTGCCAGTACCATATTGTCTTGATTACTGTAGCTTTGTAGTATAGTCTGAAGTCAGGGAGTCTGATTCCTCCAGCTCCATTTTTTTGCCTCAAGACTGCTTTGGCTATTCGGGGTCTTTTGTGTCTCCTAGCTCCATAAAAAATGCCATTGGTAATTTGATAGGGATTGCATTGAATCTGTAGATTGCTTTGGGTAGTATACTCATTTTCACAATGTTGATTCTTCCAATCCAAGAACATGGTATATCTCTCCATCTGTTGGTATCATCTTTAATTTCTTTCATCAGTGTCTTATAGTTTTCTGCATACAGGTCTTTTGTCTCCCTAGGTAGGTTTATTCCTAGGTATTTTATTATTTTTGTTGCAATGGTAAATGGGAGTGTTTCCATAATTTCTCTTTCAGATTTTTCATCATTAGTGTATAGGAATGCAAGAGATTTCTGTGCATTAATTTTGTACCCTGCAACTTTACCATATTCATTAATTAGCTCTAGCATGGCAGGCGGACTCTTAACAACTGCGCCACCAGGAAAGTCCCTTGCATTTCTTCTTGATTCACCACCACATGTTGGAAAAGACAGGTGACAGCTTGGAAAGGAACTACCCTTCATCAGAGATGCTCAGGAAATTCCTGAGAACACTGACCACCAATCTCTAAATACCCTGCAGACACCAGACTTTGTAAACCTTTTCAAAAGAACCGTACTTCTTATGAGCTTCATTTTTTAATCAACAAGCAAAGCATATGGGCTATTACTTCCCTATTGGAAGATTGGAAACTGGGGCCAGGGAGCGATCCCAGAGGCCTACTAGACACCTTGGACACAGCAGCAGAGGTGAATCAGCTGGAGCCTGAATAAGTCTGGATTCCAGGAGGAGAAAGGTGCACAGCCAAGGGGACATCTGAGGGCGTCTAATGCAGAGCTATTTACAGAAGCATGAGCAGGGTTGAGAGAGCCCACAGAGGATGGGCAGCACCCAGGCACTAGCAGCTCAGGAAGCTGTTATACTCCCCTGTGCCCTTAGTGGTGGGCACAGGGCGGCCACATGACCAGGACTCCATACATGGCCAGGGGAGGGGACAGACTGCCTGAGGCTAGAGTCTGGGGTGGGGGCAGCCCACAGGAGTGATGCGCAGCTAGAGGAGCCCAGAGCCTGCCATGCCCCGGCCTGCTGGGGGCGGGGGGACACCCCACACTCTTTCCTCTGATGCTCCAGGCTCTTGCTGCTGTCTCCCACTGTGAACTGATCTCCAATCCAGAGGATGAGGGAGTTGGGGGAAGGAGTCCATAGGGGTCACCTCCCTGGGCCCAGAGTGTCGTGGAGAAGGGGGGACAGCAGAGTCAGAGCATCAGGTGGAGGAATCTGCACAGAGCCTGGTGGAGACAAGGCTCCACCAGCTGCATGGCTCTGAAGACGTTTCCCTGTGGCCCACTGTCTCTACCCAGGGGCAATGCACATGCCCTGCCAGGTAGGAGAGCGCAGCTGTTGCGAGCCTGCAGGGTTGGCATGACCACCAAGGCACTTGCCTTCTCTCTGCCGCAGAGGGTAAGTCCTTGTGAGCCTTCTAGATCAAGCCAGCTTCTCCTCACCCCATCTTCCCTCCAACCTGCTGTGCTTAGCTGGAGAGGCCGGCCAGGACAGAGGCAGTGCAGAGCAGTGGGATGGGTACGAGTCTGGAAAACAGGCACCCAGAGCACCCTGGGGCTCAGCTCTCTCTTGTGAATCTTCCCGGAGCTCCAGTGTCTGCGTCAGTAAAGTGGTGATAGTCCATTGCTGTCCCGGCTGTCGTGAGGTGGGAACAAAAAAGCAGATGAGGGAGTCTTTGACACACTTTAAGGGACTGTACAAGTGAGAGGTACTTGGACTGAAGCCCCCATTGCCTGAGGAAGGATTAGAAGTGGTTCAGCAGCGAGCACACTTCTTCCCTTCCAGGACAGGCCGTCCATGTCTGCCATCCACGCTGGGCCGTGCTTGGCTCGGTGGCTGGCAGGTGCTCAGAACCCACAGTGGCCAGACCAAGCTCCACCCTGCCCCACACTCAGCGGGTGGGAGTCCTTCAGAGCTGTGCCCGACACACCTGGTGCTGGTGTCTCCCTCCCCCCAGGACCCTCTGCCCTAGCCTTCCCCAAATCTGAATGACGGGTGTTTTGTTCATTTAAAAGGTTTGTTGATGTGCCTGTTGTATGAAATTTAGAAATCACTGGAATCTATCAAGAATAACAATTAAATCATCCATAATCCCACCATCCAGGTGTGGGTGAATTTCCTCCCAGACCTTTGTTCTTGGCGTATTATATATTTTTAACAAGTATGTATGCATAATATAGGCCAAGCAAAGAGGCTGCAAGGAAGTTCACTATATGTTAATAGTCTCCGTCCTCTGCTTAGTACATGGTGTATATCACAGATCACATGCTTGCCTTATATGAGAGTATATCTATATATGTGCGTATAAAATGGGGATTGTCTCATGAATAGCTTCCTACCCCACTTTTTGCTTTTCCCATATGCTGTCAAATTGATCATACAGTTTTGATTAATGCAGTTTCCCAAGTTATAATATAAAATGCTCCTCTTTCACCTAACACTGGAATTTTGTGAAATGTGAAAATATGGATTCATTTATTCATTCATTCACTCACTCACTCAAGAACCAGGTGTGGAGTCTCTGTGAGGTGGCAGCCCCGTGCCCACTGCTGAGGATGCAAGTCTTGACAGACAAGACCCAGCTGAGCTTTGGACAGCTCTGGGCTCAATGCTGACAAGTGGGCTGAGGTGGGCACAGCAGACCCTGGCAGCCAGAGGCCGAGCTCGTGTACGCCCCCTGCCCGACTCTGGGGTCCTCCTTGCTCCCACAAGGCCTGGCACATGGTGCTGCCTTTTGCCCTGACCTGCCCCTGCAAATCCCACCTTCACTATGTCTGGGTGTTGAGCCAGTACCTCTCACCCAAACGGCCCTTCCATTCCCTAAAGCAGCCTCTCGCTGACCAGGGACCACTCACAACATCCAGGACTCGTGTTGTTAATTTCGTCTTTAAACCCCTGAATTGTGACTTATTTCAAGTCTCACAGGTACGAAATTGATATGTAAGAGATAATCTTTAAAAAATATTTTCCTCTATGGATTAGCTTCCAGAATGTCCGTTCTGATGTGTTGTGCTTTGTAAAGAAACAGAACACATTCTGCAGGGTGGTGGGAAAACCAGCCACAGTATCCATCTGGTCAACATTGTGTCTTTTCGTGGGTCTGTCTGGGTGTGCGGTTCTGTAGCTGTGGTGACTACACTTCCTTTGGGGGCACAGCGGGAGATTTGTTCCCTGTCCTCTCATGGGGTGCTTCTTGTCAGGCCTGGCACTTATAAGTGGTGAAAGTGCAACTTGTATTATCTAGAAGACCCTCACTTTCTCATAGCACTCACCACTAAGGCCAGGCAGGCAGTTATAATGGAAACATCTCAGGGTGTCAGCATGCTGGTCCTTGGCTCCCAAAGTTGCATCTGATAAATAAGTTCCAAGGGTCTAATGCACAGCACGGTGACTGGAGTTAACAGTACTGTACTGTATAGTTGAAAGCTGCTTATGAGAGTAGAGCTTTACTCTTCTCACCATAACAACAACAAAACAAAATAATAATTATGTGAAGTGAAGGATGTGTTAACTAACCTTATTGTGGTAAGCATTTGGCAATATATACATATATCAAAATCATCACGGTGTATACCTTAAACTTAAACAATGTTATATGGCAATTATATCTCAATAAAGCTGGGAAAAGTTGCACCTGACTTTGTGGGGTGTCTGGGTGGGTTTCACTCCAAAGGATTCCGAGTGCAGTCATCACAGCTCTAGCAGCGAGCAGGTGCTTGTGAGGGTGGTGTTGTGAGGATTGCGGGATTCAGGGAGATACTGTCGTAACCTGATCGTTGTGTTAACTTCTAGCTATGCTAGTGATTGCACTGATTAGTGCTACTGGAAAACTGGACTTTCTTATGTTAGCAACTGTGTTTCCACCAGTCAACATCAGGAAGGTCAACTTCACTGCTGTACTTGTAAAAAGATGAATAAGTAATTCATGAAATATCCGCCCATGGCCCGTCAAGCATTCCACAGATATTAGAGAACAGAAGCAAAGGGCAAGAGTGAACCCAGATTCAATATGGCCTCAAAATCGAGTTCCTTTTTTAAAATGTGTGACCTGCAAATGCCTACCATAGAAGACAAAGCAGCGCCCCTGGACTGAGTTCTCGCTCATCCTGCTCTGCAGAGACGTTTGTGACAAAGCTGGGGTAGTTTCAGGGAGATGGGGTGAAGGCACTGGCTTGGAAGTTTGGAGTGCGGCTATTCTGGACCCACGAACTCAGATCTGATATTCTAAACATTTTACCAACAGGATGCACCCTGGACGCTGTGGATGGGCTTCTGTATTCCTGTTAAGAGTGGATGCTGTCTGCAGAAAGGACCGCTCACAGGAGGCCTGGACTGAGGTGTGGGGCAGGCGCAGGGCTCCAGTGGCACACTGGAAGTGAGTGCCACTGAGAGGTTGCCACTGAACAAAAGAGTGTGGGACATTAAGCCTTATTCTTATTTGATGAAAAAGTATCAGTATATACAAGACATTTACATATCATTGGCAGGTATCAGTGAGTAGCAGGTATTACTCTGTAGCAGGCATTGCACTAAGTGCTAACTCGCTGAGTTCTCTAAAGGAGACCATGAGGTAGGAGCTCATTACTCAGATGTGGAGGTTAAGGCACAGAGGGGGTAAGTAACTTTCCTAAGGTCACACAGCTCTAAAGTGGCAGAGGTGGGACCTGAATCCAGGTGGTCTGGCCCTAGAGCCCATGCTCTGCCACTTTAGGGAATTCCTTCCCATTTCTCCTTTGGAGCAATAGTAAGATCATCCCCAGTGGCACAGATGGCCCTGTGAGCAAGGAGAGAGAGAGGGTCTGGGGGCAGAGTTTCTGAGTGGGCAGCCAGCAGGAAGGTTGTACCAGGCTCCTGCAATTACTCCATGTCACTAATACTGGCTGGATGTGTCCCTCCTCTGGACATACAGCCCATTTGAGGAGTGAAAGCAAAGAGATTCAGTGTTTCCTTGGAAGCCAAGAAGGTCTTACTTGTTCCCTGCTGGGGACTGAGGGACATATCAAGGGCTTCTTAAAGCTAAGAGGTGAGGCTGGGGGCAACAAGAACCTGCTGAAAATTTAACACCACCATCAGAATGAGAAGGCCAACCTGTCTGCAACAAATATGTCTGCCTAAGGGTTAACACCCTCTTATGAGTCTGTAAGATAAGCCCTAAAGCTCCCCTCCATCCCCCGGCCCCCAAAAGTCAGGAAGAGACATGAGTGGGGGAAGTACACATTGGGGTGGCCTTTTTGGAAAGAAAGTTGGCAATGTCTATGGGGAGCCTCAAAACCCTCCATACCCACTGATCCAGTAATTTCACCTCCATCAACTGATACTAAGAAAATGAGCAGAGATGCAAACAAAGGTTTAGCCATGAAAATGCTCACTCCAATATTTTGTAGAGAACAAAAAATTAGAAACAATTTAGATGTTCCAAAATAAGAGATTGTTTAAATAAATTATGTTGCATCCATTTGATGGAACATTATGTACCCATAAAATCAGGTTTTCAAAGGATATTTAATGACGTGGGGAAATACCTTGTGCTACAAGTTAGAGAATAAAAGCAGGACACAAAATTGTTTATACAGAACGATTCAAAAGTTTGTAAAAAAAAGATAGATATGCGCAGAAAAATGCTTGGAAGGAAAAACACAAAAGGCTAGGAGCGTGAGACTGAGGGATATAATTGTCTTTGTATATTTCTATGTTTTCTAATTATTCTTCAATGTGCATGGAGGGTTACTTTCTATCGGGAAAGTAACTATTAATTCTTAAAAATTGCAACTAATTTCTAGTGACTGCAACACATTTAAGCAACGCTGTCATGTATTCATTCATTCATTCATTCATTCAATGAGTCAATAAACGTTAAAACATAGAGAAAAAATGTATGGACACCAAGGGGGGAAAGCGGGGGATGGGTGGTGGTGGGACAAACCGGGAGATTGGGATTGACATATATACACTAATACGTATAAAATAGATAATTAATAAGAACCTGCTGTATAAAAAATATAAAAGAAATTAAAAAAAAAAAAGGTTAAAACAGTACCTGCGGGCTTCCCTGGTGGCGCAGTGGTTGAGAATCTGCCTGCCAATGCAGGGGACGCGGGTTCAAGCCCTGGTCTGGGAGGATCCCACATGCCGCGGAGCAACTGGGCCCGTGAGACACAACTACTGAGCCTGTGCGTCCGGAGCCTGTGCTCCACAACAAGAGAGGCCGCAATAGTGAGAGGCCCGCACACTGTGATGAAGAGTGGCCCCCGCTCACCGCAACTAGAGAAAGCCCTCGCAGAGAAACGAAGACCCAACACAGCCAAAAATAAATAAATAAATTAATTAATTAAAAAAAAAAAAACAGTACCTGCACATAGTGTGAATTATGTGTGTTTTACAATTAATTTCTTCATTAGTTCTATCAACTTTCCCTACATGCCCCGTACTGTCAGCGGCTGGGCTAGGCTTGGGGTCTAGCAGTGAAGCAGGCTTGAGGTCTGCCCTCTTGAAGCTCGCACCCCTGGGTAGGGAGGGGGATCCCACAAACAACTGCAGCCTTGGGAGGGCCCCAGATTGGGACCCTTGGAGCCAGAGGAGGGCTGGATAAACTGCAGTAGACATAACTGTCTCAAATGTTCACCCAAATGAACAGATTTGTCCTCAGTCACTAGTGTGGTTTCATACTTGTCTTCCCACACCCTTAAGTGCCAGTCCATCAGCCTCCACTCTACCAGTTGGCCCCTTCCCATGCACAGGCTGCAAAACACTCTTGCAGATTCTAGAGCCCTCATGGGATTCTAGAGCACTCAAGAGCACTCAAGAATCTTGGGTGCAAGTGTCTATACAGCCTGTCAGAGACTCTCCAGAGATTCAAGCACACTCTCTCCAAGCTCGTCCTCCTATTTCCCCAGCGCTACACCATCTGATTCCACTTTGTTTCCCTCTTGGAGCCTGGCACCATCGACACACATTTGACCCTCAGCACATCCCCCACCCACCCCCATGTCTTCCTTTTCTGATTCCCCAACATCCATGAGATTCAAGTCAGCCCTTTGGTGGAATCAGGATTTCAAATGAAGTCTCCAGAGTGATGTTGCTTCTCAGGCTTAACCTCCTACCCGTAAACCCACTCCCTGCCCCTGCCCCTGCCACACAGATCACTGCCCACCCTGAACTCTGTGGCCTGTGCCCTAGGCAGGCCCAGAGAAGGCTCACTGAGGGTTCTGAGTACTGGCCAGAGTCAAGAGATTTGCTTTTTGCCTTAACTTGGTCATTCTCATTTGTTTCCCAGTTGCTTCCTTGCAGGTGGTGATAAGCCTCAGTATTTACCCAGAGAGACCCTGGGGATCATTCTCAATAATTCTATCTGACCTGTAGGGACCAGGTCACATCTCTGAGCCAAACGCTAGCTATAACATTTTCTGGAAAACTGTATTTTTCCAATATTTTTTCCTGTTTGTTTCTAGTGGCAAAAAAAAAAAAAAAAAAAAAAAAAAAATGTACCTTTTCCTAAGGTAAAATCAGGGCTAATAATCGGAACTTTGAAAAAGCAGGGGCCAGGTCATGGCTGTGTGCTGCATTGATGGATACGTTTACAGCATGGGAGAGGAGTACTAATGTCATCGACATCACATCTTAAGAAAAGTAGGTCTTGAATCCCCATCAGTGGTTTTATTTCACAATTTGATACTTTGTTTTAATTTGTAGTCTCAAAGCACCCCCCCTAAGACTTTTAGAGATTATGGGCTACTTAATGGACTCCCCCAGTGCAGGCAAACAGCAAACAGCACAGGCCATATTCTGGCCAGAAAGTCCACTAGCTTTATGGCTTTCCCCTCTGAAACCTAACTCAAAATTGATGACAGCTTTTGCAGATAACTGCAGGGCCCAAAGTTGATGCTCCAGTATCTACCCAGAAAGTTCCAGCTCCACAGCCTTGCAAAGAAGCAGGAATGCAGCCCTATTTGCTAATATGGCTCAGTAAATTTTCCTGACCTTTGAAAAATTTATACAAAGACCCCATGAAGATACCTAGGTTGGACCTGCTTTAAAATATATGCCTGAGGTAAGAAAATTACAATTATAAATAAATTACCATTAAGTTGTCATTTAAGGACATGACCATTCACTTCACAAAAGACATCTGTTGAGATACGTTAAATAACCAGCTCTCCCAGGGCTGGCTGAATCTCCCAGATTCAATTTACAAAAATTCAATTTACAAACCTTTTTTCTGGAACAGAGCTATTATGTAAAGCAAGGCACACCTGTAGTTTTAAGAGAATTCTGGCAGGTTCCCTGGCTGCTCTTTTTCTGGGAAGAGTATCTGGAGCCCCGCCTTTGCTTTTTGCCCCTTGCTCCAGCCGTGTTTTTGAGCTCTCTGGTCCTTGGCCCAAGGGTTCCTTGTTTTCATCAGGTGCTAAGTGTATCAGGCTTCATTCTGTGGTAAGTGACAGAAAATCCAAAGCAAATTGAATCAAGTTAACAAAGGGAATTTATCAGCTCACAAAACAGAAAGGTGCAGAGGCTTCAGGTGGCTTCAGGTGGGGCTGGATTTAGGACAAACATAAGCAAGACCATTTCTCCTTTTCTGTTGTGTTGGCACCATTCTCCGGCTCCTCTTGGTGGCCTCCACAAGCCTCTATCTCTCCTCCCTTGGTGTGGGGTTGGAGACCACAGTGTTCCAGCAGCTCAACCTCTCCACTGGTACCTAGTTTTTAAAAACCCAAGATGCATTCTGATTGGACCAGCTTAGGTCACATGACTATTCCTGAACCAATCACAGTGTCCAGAGAGATATGATGCACTGATTGGTTGGGACCTGAGGTAGGCGCTCCATCCAGATGCCCTCAGAGTGGGAAAGGAAGGCAGGTGCTGCCACTGGAAGAAGGTGCTGTTCTGCGGGGACAAACTAATGTTCCTATGCTCACTTCTTCCCTGTGTGGAGAAGCCAGAAGAGATGTATGACCTCTTGGAGGAGCCTGTGGGAGAGCAGCAATTTGAGTCTTTAAAGGGTGTGTGTGTTTAAAAGGGGATGCTGGAGAAGATAAAGATTGGCCTGACTGGCCTTTGCTCAGGGTTTTGGTGGCCAGGAACCAGTAGTTCATGGCAGAATAGCTATGTGGGTCAGATTATTCCCAACTTCTTATTCAGGGATCACCTCTTCCATCTGTAAGGGCACCACTTTGAACCCTGCTCTCAGGGAAGTCTATGAAGGCTCACTATTCCCGAGGTGTCCATGGCTGAGAAGGCTGCTCCACACCTTCCATGGGGAGAGACCACCTGACCTTAGTAGCACTGAAAACCCTTTACCAGGGGAAGGGAATGTCATGGTTGAGGCCCAGGAGACTTCCCTGAGTGAAGGAGAGAAGTAGTCAGAGGTGAAGTCCTTCTGGACCAACTGAAGTTGAGAAGCAGGGATTCTCCATGAGGATCCAAATGAGACCTGGAAGGCATCCAGACCAACTCCCCACTGAACACATGGGCCTCTACAGTTCCCTTAGTGTCTTTCTTCTGTTTGAGGAAGGTGGACCTGAAGGAGCCTACCATTTTCTTAGAACCGCTGATTCTCTGTGATCATAAGGGCTTTATAGACGTTGGAGGTTATCTTTATACATTGGGGAAACTGAGGTCTGGGGTGGGGGGACTTGGCCCCTCTATTCACAAGTGTTCGGTCTATGCCTCCACTCCAGAGCCCAAGCAGCCCTCTTCGGATGCTTTCCCTGTGCTTCAGTCTTTTGGTCACAGGTCATGGCCATCTCAATGGCTAGTTTTTAACCTGTCGATACTATGGGGGAGGCAGAGCTATGAGGGTCAGAGGAGAGTGAGGGGAAAAGAAGATATGGAGGGGCTTCCCTGGTGGCGCAGTGGTTGAGAATCTGCCTGCCAATGCAGGGGACACGGGTTCGAGCCCTGGTCTGGGAAGATCCCACATGCCGCGGAGCGACTGGGCCCGTGCGCCTCAACTACTGAGCCTGCGCGTCTGAAGCCTGTGCTCCGCAACAAGAGAGGCCGCGACAGTGAGAGGCCCGTGCACTGCGATGAAGTGTGGCCGCCACTCGCCACAACTAGAGAAAGCCCTCGCACAGAAACGAAGACCCAATCAACCAATCAATCAATAAATAAATCTAAAAAAAAAAATAAATAAATAAAAAAAAAAAAGAAGATATGGAAATATGGAAATGAAGACAAAATGTGTGCTGTTGTCACAGGAAGTGCAGCTCTAAAGGAGTGGCTGGTAACATTTATGAATCACTGTCACTTTTTTTTTTTAAGATTTTTTTTTTTTTTGATGTGGACCATTTTTAAAGTCTTTATTGAATTCATTACAATATTGCTTCTGTTTTATGTTTTGGTTTTTTGGCTGCAAGGCATGTGAGATCTTAACTCCCTGACCAGGGATCTAACCCGCACCCCCTGCATTGGAAGGCAAAGTCTTAACCACTGGACCACCAGGGAAGTCCTAGAATCACTGTCACTTTTGACAATCTGGTGGAAGAGGTCAGAACTAGTCTATTGGCTTGAGAAGTATTACTTCCAAAGGAGGCACCCTGAGGGGCCAGGTGCTTGCTGCAAGGTGCTGATATGGCTCACGTGTGATGGAGCGCCTCCTGACCTTACTTCTGAGCTGGTCTAGGAGTTAGCAGAGAACTCATTTCACCACCACAATTTTTACCCTCAGCCACCATCCACCTAACTCACCAGGCCAGGCTCCCAATGACTTGCATCAGTTTCAAGAAATCAAAAGGCTGGCACCCCCTGAAGAAGACACTGCAGGAGTGGCAAGCCCTTGTCAGAGTAGGGGTGGTGGAGGGCTTGTCTACCCAGACTGCTGTGAGGATTGGGTGAGTGTAGGAGTCCTGGAAGCAGGGGCTGGGTGGGCCTCTGGGAGTCTCTGCTTAAAGTCTAGCCACAAGATTCCAGCCCTGGCCAGGAGCAGTGCGAAATACTCCAGAGTTTGAAAAGGAGGGGGAGAGGGAGTCAGTGAGGAGAGGCCTGCGGAGCAGGCCCAGAGCCAGGGAAGAAGGGTGGGGAGGCTGAGAAATCCTGGACAAGGGAAAAAGGATCGGAGACCCACAAATTGTGGAAGTGGCCGCCAAACACAGAGGGTAGGGAGAATCAGTGGGTGAACTTCTGTGCTTTAGTGGGACGCAGGTAGGCTTCAAGTTTCGGCCTCTGGAAGACACCAGGCCTCTGCCCATTGCCCAGCGCTCCCCGCCCCGACCTTGACTCCCACACGCAACAAGTGCTGGCTGCCCGCGGAGGTCTCTCAGCGGTGCGCCAAGGGAGCTCGCGCGAGTCCTCGAGGAACGCGGAGCGCGCGGGTGCCGACAGGGGGCGCCGGCGAGACCCCCGCCCGAACCCTCTGTGGGGCTCAGGTGGTGCGGCGCGGCCTCCGGCCGGCGGGCAGTCGCTGCCAGGCCAGCTCTGGCCCGTCGGGCTGTGGAAAACCTCGGTGGCCTCCGTGCGCACCAGTCGAGGTCCCACAGGCCGCATGGAGCGTAGCGCTCCAGAGATGCACGGCTTCGGAGGGCCGCGGGCGCATCAGGCTTCCTGGTATGGAAGGGGCTCCCTGGGTCTCCCGGCCACGACCCGGACCGCACAGGGCTGGGCACCGCGGAGAGCCCCAGGGCGGTGCCCGGACGAGCGGCCCAGCTCCCTGCCTCCCCTGGCCCAGGCGGGGCCGGCGGCTCGAGGGTTAAAAGGCAACTGCCACCCCCATTCTCTTGAGGAGAAAGTGCTTTTTCTCCAAGTCCATATGGCCACTTCCTTTCGACCTGTTCGGCCCTGCTCGCCTCTTTGTCCGAGCTGTCACTTATAAAGAATCACTTGACTTACAATAACAGGTTCAAAAGACGACAGAGTATAATCAGTTGATCCACGAAGAATTGAAATAAAGAACACCCCACTGCTCCAGCTATCATTCCCATAGAGATAGTGATATCATTGATGTGATTGCGATGCTAATTTCTATACAAGAGAAAAAAAAAAACCTTGTATTTTGGAATTTGTTCAAAGAGAATTTCAGACACATCAGATTGGAAAATGTGGATTGAATTCCTACACTTTTTTGGGTAGGCAGGGGATTCTGTAAAAAACCACCACTGCAGAGATATGAGCGGACTTTAAGAATGTCATAGAATTAGCTTGTTTGGGGGAAATTCCGATTCTCCTGGTTCCCAAAGTCCTGAAAAGAGAGAGAGAGAGAGAGGGAGAGGAGGACGTGCTGGGTTCTCAGGGAAGAGTCCCAGGGTGCAGGTAGTGGAGACCAGGCCGGGTGCCTACCGATGGTGCGCCTGTGGAGGGGACCACCCACAGTGAGGTGCCAAGGCCCGGTGCCCCAGGCAGCTGGGTCGCACCTGTTGCCTGAGACCCCAGTCCCTGACCGCTGCTTGGTTGCTCGTCCAGTACGAAGTTTTCTGCACCTTTTGCCCCACTGTTGGACCGGTTGTTTGCAACTGAGTGGTTCCTTCCTGTAGGAAGGGGGTGGCGATGGGGAGGTTGTGTCATGCTTTTTCTGTATTTTTGCTTTTTATGTATTGTGGTGCCCTGGTTTAAACCCTTGAGTCATCTTAGGGGAACTCAGTCTGGGCAGGCTGGAACAAGTCTTACCTGAATCAATGTTTTAAGTGTCCCTGTGGCTTGACGTTTTGAATAATCAATCTGTCTCCATCATTTCTTAATCAGGCACAGCACAGGCCTCTCTCTCTCTCTCCCTCTCTCTCCCCTTCTCTCTCTTTCTCCCTCTCTCCCCCTCCCTTTCTCCTGCTTTACTTGTCAACTCTTTTGGATCCAGTGTTTCTGCTATTAACATGCCCCAATGTCACATGCGAGCCTTTTCTTTAAAACAAGCTCCTCACTGGTGTATCTGGATACTTCTTTTATTATTATTACTGAATCTTTTTTTCCCCCCATAATGACACCAGGATCATTATATAATCCCATAACAAAGAGGCTTTTGAGGCACCAGCTTTTGTCAACTCTAGGACAGAGAATCCATAATTGCATTATTCAGCTTTTTCCCCCTTCTTCCCCCTCTTCCTTGCTTCATGGAAACCCAACCTCAAGCATCACTCACATCTTTACCTTGTTACCTCGCCTTATATTATTTACCAAAGCGTTTGCCTTGAGGACCAGCATTTGCAAAGTTGCCTTAAAAAAGTTATTTTGTTTGATAATTAAGTCCTGGAGCCCACCGCGTGTTGATTATTCTGGACCCATAAGGCAGAGAACCTGCGTGACGTTTTTCTCGAAGTTTAATTACCGTATGCTAATTTCCTTGCCTACTACGTGATTAATTAAAATCATATTTTCATAATCATTTGGCACTAGTATTGTTTTAGAATTATCATGATCTCCTAAATAGTGTCTGTAAATAAAGTCGCCTCTAATGGCAGGCGCGGGAGGCGAGGCTGAGGACCTCTCCGTGTTTGTATCGCGGCGATTGGCAACATAACTGCCTTATTTACATTAAATACGCCACAAGGTTACAGCGCGGATCAACGTCATTTGATCGCTGATGACTCCCTTAAACGCCCGGGCTGTGACTGATTCTCCGCGTCCCGCTGTCCACCGAGATTCACCCGGGAGTTTTTTTTTTTTTCCCCCCCAGAAAAGAAACAGACTTTAAATAGTTTCAGGAGCAGGTAAGAATTACGCTTTTTCCTCTCCCCTTTTCCGTCTCTCTCTTCTCTCCCTCCGTGGCAATCTCTCCCTCTCGGCTGGATAAAAAATTCTTTAGTCAAAGGCAGGAATGCAAAGTAGTGACAAGCGAAGGGGCTGATATATGTCTCAGTAACGAGTCTGACAATCAGAATGTAGCTCTTGGAGAATAGATAGATTTTAATAAGTGTGTTTACATGAGCTCAAGGTCAGAAGCAAGCTGCGCTGTGTTAAATGGTTTCTTAGTTGCTAGACAGAGAGAAAAAATGGACGATCACACACCATTCTTTGTAGATTATTATATCAAGGGTTCAGTCTCTGGCTCATCAAAGCTAAATGCCGCAAGACCTATCTAGTTGCTGTGAATTATGCCAGGGCGACAATGGAGAGCGTTTTTAATGGTACAATGCATTTCACCTACCAGATAGGGGGAGGCCGAGCCGGGGATGGGGATGTCTGCTGGGGTTGGGTGATGAGTATCAATGAACGGGGTGATTCTGAAAAGAGGCAGACGAAAATCGAGCCCGCCCTGCCCCGGCTGGGCTGGGAACAGTTCGCAGGGCTCTGCCGAGTGGGCGAGCGAGGCGCGCGAGCAGGGCGCCCGTCCCCCCTCAGCCCCGGAAAATGATCAAGTCAATCATGTGGACATGTTTCATTATTCATTGAACACAATCTTTTACAACGCTCCGTTTACGTGCCCGAGTTTGCTCCCGACGCCCGCGTTTCAGTGTTTAAGGTAAGGAAAACAAAGGTGGGGGGGTCTCGGGGCGCGGCGCGGGGGTGGGGTGGGGGGCGGGGAGGGCGCGGCGCGGGGGGGGTGGCCCCGGCATCCGGGAGGTGGCAAAGTGAGTTTGGACTCTTGGCGTGGGCCCCCCCATCCCCTCCCCCTCCCCATCTCCGCGAGGCCTGCCGCCGGGTTCCTTCTCGCCCCATCGCGATTAAAAAATACGGTCTAATTAAATATCCGTGGCTGTGACGTTGGCGAGAGAAGCTGTCAGCGGGGGGGGGGAAAAAAGAGGAAGAAACCGAGAAAGCGGCGGCGGCCCGGCATCGAATGGCGCTAGAGAACTTCGGCGGCGAGCGGGACCCGCGCCTGGGCCGCCGCCTCCCCCGCCCGCGGTCCCGGGACCGTTACTTTGAAAAGGAGCCGCCGGGCCTCGCGCCGGCCGTGCCAGCGGGACCCCGCGCCCCGCTCCGGGCCCAGCCCGCGCCCCCCACTCGCGCGCGGCCCGCGAGCCGCTCTCGGACCCGGGAAACTTTCAAAAGGGTCTGGGGGGTGGGGGGAGTCGTATGGAGACGCGGAGGCTGGGGCCGCAGAAACTTCTGCTCAAGTGACTTTCCCCATTTTCTCCTCTGCCTGAGAATCGGGCGCCCCTCGTTCCCTTTCTTCCTTCGCGGCTCGCTGCGGAATTCCGGCCCCGCCGCCGGGGGGAGAGAGGGTAATTTGTAATTTTTTTAATCAAAGTTAGCTGATGCTTACAGTGTGTCAAACTCGCGGGCGCCAAGGGCCGCTGAGACCTGCCATTTTGTGTTTTCATTGGCCTCCTGTGCCCGGGGAGCCGGGCGAGGCCAAGGCCGGGGGCTCGGTGGGGCCGGGATGCCAGGGTCCGAACCCGCGACCCCAGGAAAGGCCGTGGCGCCTGCCTGTGCAGGCGGCGCCCGCAGCACTGCCCCAGCCTAGCCCAGGCCCTGGGGCCAAGCCGGGGGCCAAAGATAAAAATAAAGAAATAAATAAGTAACAGGTTATGGAGAGAACTGAGCCGGCCAGCCCTGGGCTGGAAGAAATGAGGCCAATCAGAGCGAGGGAGTGCGGGCGTGGGGCCTCAGGAAGGCGGGGAGACAGAGGGTTGGGGGCGTCTGGCAAGAGTGCAATTTGGGGCAACGGAAGCTCCAGGCCAGATGTATGACTGGGGGGAAAATGTTCTTTGCTGATAAACCTTTCTGTTTGCTTCAAGACATTATTTTTTGAAGATGAAGAATTGAGGAAAACAGTCGTAGGTGGGACCGGGATGTATTTTAGGCAAAAAAAAAAAAAAAAGGGGGGGGGGGAGGTTTTCTTTGATGATGAGTAGGAAAGTGCCCAGATCTCGACGCGCCCATCTGTTGCAGTTTTGCAAATAATTTAAAAGATAGATATCTCTATATAGATGGATGTATGTGAAGTGGAAGGTGGAAACGCAGGCGCCGGAAAGTTAGGAAAAAGAAAGAAAAGGGGATTGATTGGGGGCAGAGATCTGTCCCCACCCCACTCTTCTGAGGAAACTCCTGCAGGGCTTTCTTTGGGGACAGGTGGAAAGTTGTCTCCCGCCCCCCCCTCCTTTTTTCACTTCTGTATTGTGAACGTTCCGACTGTCCGCCTCTCGGCGAACGTGCACACAAACCCCGAGTTAGGTAGAGGGTCGGACGATCGTTTGGGGATGGGTTGGGGACCGTGGAGGCCGGAGCAAAGAGCGGGGGGCGAAGAGGGGCAGGGCGGGGTCCCAGCCCCGCGCGCCGGTGGCAGCCACGGCTGGGTTTTGTTTGCTGGATATTGTTATGTCTAACGAGTGCCTCACAGGAGACGTGATTTGTCAGCCGCCTTCGTTTTCACTTTAGCAGAAAATACGGCGGCTGCGCGGCGTCCTGGACTGCGGGTCCGGGCGCCCGCAGGGTCCGCCGGCGCGGGTGGGCGCGCGGGGGTGCAGGCGGGTGGGAGCGGGCGGCCGACCGGCCGCGGGTAGGGGCAGTGGGGCGGGAGGGGTGAGCGCGCGCGCGGTGCCGGCCTCGGCTGCTCCTGCGCCTTCTCCCGACAGCCGCCGCCGCTGTGCAGTTTAGCAGAAATCCGACAGGGGCCGCGTTTGCTGAGCGCATCCGGCCGCCGGGCAGCCCGAGCGGGCCGCGGGGCCAGGCTGCCGGTGTAGACGCATGGAGGGGGTTGGGGGGAGGGCAGGCGGGGAGGGGCGCGAGAAGCGGGCTGGGTCCGAGTTCTCGCCACCCCCGGTGTTCGTTGTCCGCGGTGTCCCGGGCGCGTCGGGCAGACCCTGGAGCCCTGGCCTTGCGCCCCCGCCCCCAGCCAAGGCTTAGGTGAACTTGGGGTGGGGTGAGCGTGCGTGCGTGCGTGTGTGTACGGGGGGGGGGGAGGTTAGACTGGGAACGCTCTGTTTTCTTCCCCAGTTTGATATTAGCAACTGGATTTTTACTTTAAGACCGGCTTTGCTCACTGCTGGGGTTGGGAGGGGGCGATCTTTTCCCATCACTCACATCTTTGTTCATTGTTCACTGAGTGGAAGGCAGGCGACTTAAAGAGACGAAAGAGAGGAAAAAGAGGGGGAGCAAGAAGAGGGAAGGAAGAGAGGCGCGGGGAGAGCGCCCCCGCCCCCGCCCGGGTCGGGTTGGATGGTGAAACAGTAAACCCGCGCACGGAGGGTCGCCGGGAAAGTGGACATTACCGCTTTAATTAACTTCGAGATGCTCCGGCGGCGGGACCTGGCGTAGCCGTGACGCGCCCCCATAAATCTGCCCGGCCCGGGGCTGCTCCGAGAACTCGTACAGTACCGGCGTCAGACCCGACGCGCGCCTCCCAGTCCGGAGCCTATTTGCATAATTGGATCTTTTTTTTTTTCTCTTTCTTTCTTTCTTCCCCCCCCCCCTCATTCTCCCTCCCTGAAACTTGTTTGAAAACCCAAGTGAAAACTGCGACGACCTGCACGCTCAAAAGCGAGTGCCAAGTAAGTGCCCTGCCGTGGCCTCGGTGCGCCCCGAGGTTAGCGCGCACAGCCGGCGAGCGAGGTGCCCGGACGCCGCGCGCTGCCGGGCGGGCCTCGGCCGAGGGCTGCTTGCTGGCGGGAGGACTGCAGCCGCGGGCTCCGGCGCTCCAGGCTGGCAGCTCGCACAACTTTTTTTTCCCTCTGTCTCCCGAGTTTTCGGGCCAGGTGAGGTGTTTGGACCACGCGTGTACCTGTAGCGAGACTCGGGAGGCGATCTTTGGGGCACGGTGGAGTTGGGCATTCTCGGGTCCGGGCGTGTTGTCGGTCCCCGCCGCTGTGGAGGGCAGAGCTGCGAGCGAGAGAGCGAACCGGGCCGGCTGCATCTCGCGCCGCGGTGCGAATGCAGCTCGTCGCCAAATGCCTCCCCCATTATTCTAAGGTTTGTGTCTCTGGTTGTGTGTGTGTGTGTGTGTGTGTTTGTGTGTGTGATCGGCTGTGCTTTAAAAAGAAAGAAAAACAGGCACAACAAGAGCGGAAAGGGCTTCTCCCTTAGCTGCCTCCCCGCCCCCCCATTTCTCCAGCATCATTTATTTCTAGTGCTTGAAGGAGAGAGTGCAGGGCTTCTTTGCTAAAGACAGAGTCACCGAGAGATTGACAGTTCTGTTGGAAATGCCATAAATTCTATAACCAAAATGTAGCTGTATTCATAAAATACCAACCCTGGCCTGTCCAGGAAAGTGATTTTATAGTACCTCAAATTAAAAATACATAATCATGTATTATTATTATTTACAGTGTTCAGAACCTGGGGGGAAAGTCGATTTTCTTGGGAGAAAACTGTAACCCTACTTTCTGTTTGCTAGGGAACTTGCTGGCAGCTGGACCCACCAGCCTGACTGGAAGGGGCAGGGGACTCAGCTTTGGCCTGGGGAGTCGCAGGGGGGCAGCGGGCAACCTTCTGGCCTCTGCTTAGGGAGAGCCTAGGGCTTCTGGCTGAAGGCTTCCTTAGTTATGATGTCATTCTGATAGTGGAGTGCAAATGTCTCCTGATTCCACCATTAACCGCCTGGCTGATTTGCTTGGTAATGATAGCACTGACGTCCAGGGCTTTGACAAATGCAGGCCTGCAGAGCCCTAGGAATTAACTTTTTCCCCCACTGAGGAGGGAGCGAGCTGCCAGAGGTCCACTACTGGGCTCCTGCCTTTGAACTTTGCAGTGCCTGAGTCCAGACACTAATATGGATGGCAGGTCCCTAGACTGAGGGACCCCTGTTTTCCCAAAGTTTGGGAAACTTTTAGAAGGCTTCGATTTACAGAATACCCTTAAGCTAGTAACACTTGAATCCAGTTGTGACCAGACAGAGACATTTGGATCTGACAGATTGCTGGGACCCTGGGTCTCTCTGGGGCCATTGCATGGAAGAAGGGATTGTGACATCTGCTTCCTACCTTCAGTCCCTTAACTGTGACTTTATGTTAATATCACTGCAAGTAAACCGGATTTAGTGTGGATTTTTAAATAGTGTACAGTGATTTAAGATTTCTTTTGATTTACTGTTCAAATGAAATTTACATAAATGTGATGAAAATGAACTTAACATCTGGGCATATGAAAAAAGGTTAGTACCTCATATGTCATCTGCAGAGAAAGTCTCTAAAATGCTTTCACCCTAAACTGGGTTCGGGGAAACAGTTCCTGGAGACATAAATGGTAATTATGGAAAACCTGGAGAAAGCGCTTTCAATAAATTTGCATTCTCTTGGACCACTGCTCTGAAAACCCTTCTTGGTCTGTGCCTGGAGTGCTTAACTTCTGAGCAGGCTTGAGATCTCACAACTCAGCAAGTTAAGTGCTGGCTGGGGCTGTCTTCATGGAAGACACAGGGCGGGATGGGGAGCGACAGTCACACTGCTCTGGTTCAAGCCAGAGGCCAGTAACCTCCATTATGGGAGAGGACAGGGAGGTGGCCAGGAAGTGCAGCCCTACTAACCACAGTTGCCCACTGGGCGCTGAAGGCGGTGCTGAAATGTGGAATCATTTGCCTGCTGAGCCCCGAAAAGCTGATGGATTAGGTTGTCTGCTCTGCCTTAGGTAACCAAAGAAATTTCCGTCAGATCAGACCTATAAAATCCACGAGCCCATTCAAACGAACTCTGAACTCTGTCTCAGTTTTGAGCAAGAGGAGCTTATCTCTGGAGTAAGGAAATCAGAGTTAAAAAACCTTCCCCAAACGTGGTTGCCTTTTGCTCAAAAGTTGGCTGTGAATGGCACAGGTGTTTTTAAAGTGCCTTGAATGGAGGGAAGAAAGACAGCAGTGATGCTCATGAGAATATAGATGAACTTGTTTTTTGTTTTTTGTTTTTTTAAAGAAGAGGATCATAAAAGAAGAAAGCAAATAGATTTATTTTTCCAGTTTGAATGAGGACAATTATAGCTTTTTAACGTCTTTGGATTTAGTGTTTTTAATAAGCCTTTTAAGTAAGCTGAAATATCAGCTTGCATTTTGTTCTCAGCATTATTTAAAGTGAGACTTGACGCAAGTTTAAAAACAGAAGTGAGCTTTTTGTAGGTCGGCTTTTGTCCACGCTGAGGACAGGAGTCCCCCACAAAACCTCTGCCAGGACCCAGAGCAGGTGAGAGTGCTCAGCCCTGCTTCATCCTGTCTCCAGATGAGACAGATTTGGGCTGGAAGGATGCTGGCAGTCAGGTGACCTGATGCCATCTCCCAGGCTGTGAAAGCTGGGTTTTGGAGTCTAAAAGCAAAATACAAGTTCACTGACATGGGAGAGGCTCATCTTTGCTAGTAGGAGCTTGTGAGCTGAGGAGCTTTCTTGGTGAAACCGTGCCTGCCATGCACACTGGCCTGCCCCCTCCAGGACGTGTCCCCTTCCAGGACGTGCCCCCTTCCAGGACGTGCCATGGTAGGACAGCAGAGGGACTGGAGGGGAAGGAGCAGTCCCAGGGCAAGATGGGGATGGAGGGTCTGGCTGGTGGGGCTCACTGTGTGTTTTACCTGGTTGTGTGGTACCTGGTTGGGAGTTGTTGAGAGAGAGGCCTTTTATCAAGGAGAGGGTTGATTGCTCAGGCCTGGATTGTCTGGTCCACGCTTGGTGGCATTGAGTGCCCTTAGAGGGTGAGAGCCAAGCTAAGCTAGGGAGTCATGTGTGCAGTCAAATCGAGCTAAGCCAGGGAGTGGCCCACCAGGGTCTTGATTGTGGTGATGCTAGTGTGTGTGTGAGCGTGTGAGAGTGTATGACGCTTGTGCACGTGTGTGCATGTGCTGGGGAGGGTGTTCCTGCTAGAAGCAGCTGTTAGGAGATGATTTCCTATTTACTCAGAGTGCACTACCCAGGGTAGATGAGTGAGTTTGTCAGTGTATGTGCACAGTGGAGGGGTCAGGGCTAAAAGAGCTGAGGGAATCACAAAGTGGAGGGGGACATATATACTCAGAAGATGGACCCTAAAGAATGCAGGTCACCTTTCCTAGATCATAAATATGTATATCCCCCCCCCCCCACCCAATGAAGGCAGACATGGATGGAAGCCACCTCACGAAGGTGGGCCACTCAGCAAGCCACCTGGCTTGGGCACCAGCAGTGACTGCGTGGGAGTGGGGACTTCCCGACCAGTTATGCCATCATCAGGCTTCTGTTGACCATCTGCCACTGGGCTTCGTCGTGCAGAGATCAGGGCTGGTTTTGTGGGCTCTGTTGGCTGCTTGCAGATACCACCCGCTCAACTTTCCCTTTAAAAAATCATTGTAGATCTTTGGTTTCTCTTATATTGGAGTTTTTGCTATTACAGAGGGCATTGAGCACTTGGCTTTTCACAGCCTCTGAGTATGCTGGGGGTCAGGTTTATCTGCCCTGAGAGACAAGATCCAGGTGAGGCCTTTGGTGGAACTTGCCAGACTAGCCTGAACATTGTTTCTCTAGACCAGGGTTTCTCAACTGTGACACTAGGGATGTTACCCATTTGTTGTAGAGTCTGTCCTGTGTGTTGTAGGATGTTTAGCAACATCCCCGACCTCTACCCACTAGATGCCAGTAGCTCCCCTGAGTTGTGACAATCAAACGTGTCTCCAGACATTTCCATACATCCCCTGGGGGAAAATCAGGCTCATTTCCCACACCTTCTATGTGCCAGGGAGGTCTGACCCCCTGGGAGTACACAGGCTGGTGGGGAGACACACATGTCCTAGTGCCCTGAGACACCAGGGCCTGCCTGTACCAAATGGGGGCAGACCTAGGGGGTCCAAGAGGAGGGAGAATGTCCATAGTAGAAGAATACCTGGGTGGAGGGTATCTGGAGAGGAGACGTGGGGCTCGACTTTGACTGTTTTTATATCAGTTACACACTGAAAATGGCCCTGCCAGTGAGAACTGTGTTTCTGGGCTCCCTGACTGTGATATGCAAACCAAGAAGTGGAAAGCAACAGTTCTGAGGCTCCGAGTTGAGGCTGGACATCCTGCTGGCAGGATGATGACAGTGGCTCATTTTTGTGCACTTACTACGCGGTAGGCATGGGTTCTAAGCGCTCAACTTGTTTAATCCTTACAACCAACCCCTCTATGAGCAGGTACTATATTTGTCCCAAATTTCAGGAAGGGAATCTCAGACACTGAGAGAGGGGAGTGGAGGGTCCAGGTTCAGAGCCCATCTAGTCTGCCTCTGGATTTGGCACGCTTAATCCCTCTCCTGCTCAGAACACCTCCCTTGATCCATGGCCAACTGCCCTTCCTGGGAGCACACTCACTGCAAAACCTCTGAGATTCCATCATTGACCCGACCAGCTCATCCACAGCCTCCTGACACCAGGTAGAGAAGGTCTGGGCATCCAGAACAAGTCCTTTTTGAGGGACACAGACCTCCAGGTGGGGCCTCCAGATGGGTAGTGACAGGAAGGTCATTCAGATGCTTCGAAGGCATTAGGAGATGCAGGAAGGAAGATCAGTTTGTAGGGTCCCCCCTCCTCTACCTACCTATTCTTACTCTGTAGTTTTACAGTGAGAAAATTGTGCCATTTTGACACAGGAAAAATGATCACCGTAGGCTTGAGCTGACATTAACCTGAAAGTTTTATATCAAGGCATTAACAGCTTTGATTACCTGTACTGTGTTTAGCTGGTCTTTGATTACTGAGGTAGGCTTGTCTATTGCTCTCTCTCTCTCCTTCTCTCTCTCTCTCTCTGCCAGCTAGTTCTTTAGCCCGGAGGCTGGTCTGTCAGCTCCCCAAGGCTTCATTCCACACCTCACCCTGTCCATCCATTTGGAACCATCATCCCCCTTCACGATCTTTTAGCCTTTGGTTTTTTGTTATCAAATACACGTTCACCCATACACATAGACAGGATGAAGTAACCCTCTTTAGGTTGTAAAAGCCAACCCACAAAGTCCCTAACATTGAGATTAATCACAGAAATGCCCATACAGCCTTAATTACAATGATGTTCTCACTTGCACGTCTGAGGTTCCAAAATAATTCCTGTAGATTTGGATGGGATTTTGGCTCATGGAAGGGCTAGATCGTAGGGTTCTCAGTGAATATTTATGCCTGTAGTTTCCAAGTACCTGAGGAGGCAAGGTCTGGGGCACCTCTGTGTAGGTGTGTAGAGGTGGCCAGAACATCGACACCTGCAATGGCTGCTGTTGGGTGCGTGACTCATGCCAGACTCTGCACTCTGCACCTTGGATGCATGGTCTTATATAGTCCTTTTAACAACACAGTGAAGGGCATCCCTTGGTGCAGTTTCACCTGTGGGCAAACTGAGAGTTGTGGCAACTTGTTGCCGCCACAAGCTCCAGCATGGCGGAGCCAGGGTTTGAAGCCAGCCTCATTAGCCTGGGAGCTCACACTGCTGCCTTTGCCTGCACCCCTGCTTCCCCAGGCAGTACTCAGAGAGGGCTGTGAACGCAATCATCCTTCCCTGTCACAGCGACTCGCCTTTCACGTGAAAGTTAAAAATGTAAACCAGAACTTGCTACTTGGAGAACATATGCATTGTTGTAAATTTGTTTTCAAGAAGGAGAAAATATTTGGAAACTGTATCAGCTAAACTGCATCAACTATAGAGAAGCAAACAGATCACAGGCCACATAGATATTATATATGGAATTTAATCTCTTTGAATAGCTTGGTTATTTAATTTTATCTTTCAGAATATCTGGAAACACTTATTCCTTATTGGCTAGAGAAAAAAGTGGCACAAACATGTTTTTTGTTCTTTTAAAAATTTTTAAAATTCTCTATTAAAATCTATTAAAGTCAAGTCAGGCAAAGCCTTCCAAATTATTACAGAAAGGCTGTCATTTCCATGAAGCCTATTGAAGGGGGTGGGAAATCTTATCGAAATTACAGCTAAAGTGCTTTAATTATTTTGCGTCCTCGGCCAGGGCTCGCAGTTTGGGGGTTGTAATCTATTGATGCCAAGTGGCTATTTCAGCAGCCTTACATTTGCACTGAGCAGAGAGCATCTCAGTGATGAAACCATGGCTGGATCCGGCAGTTAAACTCAGTGCAGGATTCCCGCAGCATCTGAGAAACTTTATTCACAAATGTTTTCCACCTGAAAGAGGGTCCGTGCTGGTGGGTGGCAATCCCGCTCCAATAGCCCAAGAAGAGTTCAAAAGGTGGAAAAGTGCAGAATGTGGGAATGCGGGGAGGGAGAAAAGCAGCCACACGCCGACATGAAAGGATTTAATCTGTGCAGCCGAAACTTCCCTGATGGTGGAGGGCTGCCTCTGTGCTGGTCCCCACAGCCACTAGGTCTCCTCCCCGAGTCCTCCCGGCCACTCTGAGCCATCGGAAAACCAGCCCTGCCAGGAGCTCTCGTGGACTTTGGAGGCACCATTTCTGAAGCAAAACACCAGACACCCTGTCTGCAATTCTTTTCTGAGATCATTGATTTGACAACTTAATATCTATTTTCTGTGTGTTTTTTGTTTTGTTTTGTTTCATTCCTCCCCCCCACCCCCCGCCTATTTCCTCCTTTTCAGCTGTTTCACCCTTTGCACATGAATTCTGAAAGTATGTTAAAAAAGGCTTTGTTGAAGTTTGGTGGTGGTGGGGCCGTCAGAATTTTAGTCCCATTTAAAATTCTCATCTAACATATTTTGGAGGCAGAAGAAATACAGGTAAGATGATACGAACATTTGCATCATCTAAAAACGTATTGATTAAGGCTGTAAGGTGGCAGTTTCCCCTTTAATAACTGCTGCCACCCCAAGGAAGACACAGTGGCTTTCTAAGTGCGTGACAAATGATGGGCTTATCCAGGATCTGGTCATCTGATTGGCATTTCCCGTGACAATGCTTCTGTGATGTAACGAGTGGTGATATGCCTGTCTTTTGGGGGTCTGTGCATGCCGTGCCTGTTGACATGTTTATTCTTTAGCGATGGCTGTCTGGTGAGGTCAAGTAATATACTGCAGATATTAGAGTACGTACCATTTTCAAAACCCTCCCGGAAGAACTGGCTGCATTTTGACATGCCGCCCTTTTATCTCAGTGATACCAGCAACTTGATCCTCACATTTTCCCCCCTGTCTCAAAAGGTTGACAGGAGCTAGATCCGTGTGAGATGTTTTTTTCAGGAGCCTGGCTGCTCAGGTGACAAACACCAGGCCCATGTGTGGATCTTGGGGACAACGGGGGTCTGCTGTTCTGAAAACTTTCTCTCCCTTTGCATGATAATATTGCTCCGATAAAAATCCTGTTAATTTTTGTGTGTGATCTCCAAATACCACCTTCAATAAAATAATTTGTTCATTGATCTAAAGAAGGAGTGGTTTCCAGCTGCTTCATTCCTTGGGACAGACTCTCCAGTTAGAATCCGTCTCTTTGACTCACTTCTGCTAGAGGCTGGCCTCCTGTGGAGGTCATTGTGAAGGGGCCCAGCAACCTGGGGAGGCTGGGGACGGAGCACTTATTTCTCCAGGAATCAGGGCTGAGCAGAATTCAATGAGAATTCTGATATGATAATTTGTGCTTAAATGTGCAGATATTTGTGCTTGCCCACCTCCATCTCGAAGGCAGGCGAATCGAATTGTTGCTGCACTAGGGAGCTGGGGGCCCCTCCTTTGATTAATTTCTATCATCAGCCAACTGTTAACCCTTAGGTTAACACAAGGAAACTTTGTGCTCCTTTTTATTTACTGTATCATTGCTCCAGAAGGAGTGTTTATGGGGGAATTCTTTGTGTGCATTTTATTTGCTAATTAAATTTTTGCAGTGGTTACATAGTACATGCTTTGCTTGATATATCAGTATCTATAAGTTAGTTTTTTTGCATTATTTAACTTTTAGGGATGTTCCCTCCTTCATTTCATGATTAAAATGCTTATTTCATTGAGCTGGAAACATCAAGTTTGTAAATGAGGAAGAGCCAGAAGCATTTTTTTGGTTTTTGTTTTTAAGCAGTGTAACATAGTGATAAAGAGCTCAGGACCTGTCAAATGGGACCAGGCTCGACACCCAGCTCCACCACTTACAAGCTGTTTGAGAGCAGGGCATTTTCTGTCTTTAAGCCTCAGTTTTCTCATCGGTAGAATTGGAATAATTTTTCCTCCCTAACTGAGTCATCAGGATTAAAAGAGAAAATGATTAATTAATGATCCCAGAGACCAGCTATTCTACAAATGGCCAGCTAATATTATTACTTGTATTATACATTTTGTTAAATATTTTAGGAATGAAAACCCTACCCCAAACTATAGCCATCAATCATTTGCAGAGCCTGGTGAAGTGTCATTTCTCCTTTGTTTCCCTGGCTGGTCTTTGGAGTTATTTACCTGGGGATCAATAAGTATCAGCTGATTGATTTCCTATATGTTTCAGAAGATGCATTTTAAAGGGTCAGCTGAGTTCGTGGAAGGGTATGGCGGGGGAGGGGGGGTAGGGTTTAAGTATTTACTAAACAAACATTCTCATTCCAATCCATCAAATGTTAACACTGTGTTTCCAGGACACGGACACACACACACACACACACACACACACACACACACACACACACACACACACACACACACACACACACACACACACACACACACACACACACACACACACACACACCCCATACCACACACTGGTTGCGGGAATCTTGGTGGGCCTTGCTCTTCATCTTTGCCCTGAACCCAAGCCAAAGGTCCCAAGGAGACACTGCTGTCATTCATTCATTCGTTCATTCATTCATTCACTCAATCTTTTAAAAAATTTGTATTAAATGTATTCTGTGTCCTAGGCAGATTAGTGGTGTGAGGGAGAGCAGAATCACTTTTGGGGCTGTTATACCAGGACAAAAGCACAAGTGCAGGCAGTGAAGATGATGCCTTAGGATCCAGGTTCCAGATTTAACACACACACACACATATATCAGAGGCTCACCTAATTTGCATACTTGAATACACTCACTAGCTGATTTCAAGGGAGCCAAATGCTTGCGCACGAAGTATAAAATTAATGAGTTGAACTTGTGGCCATTGCATTCAAGATGAGTCACCCAAGACAGAGGTGGGGAGTTGAACATAACTCCTTTACTTTTTCCTACAGGGGAAAGGGTGGAATTCTGGGTTGGCTGTTCCTCACTGGAGGGGATCCTGAATCTACGACAAAATCAACATGTCAGTCATCCTTGGAAAGTACCCTAGTGATGTTATATTAAGAAAAAAGATCCCACCTTCCTGCAGGGAATTTGAAACCAAGATCAGGTCCTGTAAATAAACATCTAGCATTTATTGAGTGCTTATTACATAGGTGACCTTGGGCTTTAAAATGCAAGATATCATTTGATTTAATCCTTAGAACACTCTGCTTTTTGAGGCATATCCACGTAGTGTGACTTGCCCAGGGTCACGTAGCTGGTAGATGGCATTGCTGGGCTTTCTCTGAATGGACCTGTGCCTGTGACTGGTGGGCTCTGGGACACCTGGCCTGGACCTTCTCTGGAAGTGGGATTTTCTAGAACACATACAGCAGTTGGAGAGTTGAGGCTTCTGAGCCTCATGAACCATTCATTCCTCTTCTTCAGGTGGAGTAGTGTGCCGTGGAGCAGAGCCCTTGGCAGGGGGCGGGGGCTGCTTTCCTGTCACACTCCTCCCCTCATACCACTCTGGGCAGTGTCGCCATGCTCTGCAGTTTGTTCTCTCAGATTTGTCCATCCTGCAGATATTCACTGTGCTAGGTGCTGGGGACACAGCAGTGGACCCGGCATCCATGGTTCCTGCAGCTCTAGAGGGAGTCACAAGAGAGACACGGTATTTATCATTTCCACTGTGACCATGAAGACTGAAGGAAGAGGACAGAGGGCTGTGGGGAAGTGCCTCTTCAACTAGGTGGTCAGTGCTGTTCTTGGAGGATTAAAGGTGAGAAGGAACCAGTAAAGCAAGGGGTAGGGAAAACTTCCAGGCAGAGGGAACAGCATGTGCAAAGGCCCTGAGGTTGGAAGGATCTCGATGGGTTGAGGAGAAGAAAGAAGGCCAGGGTGGCTGGAGCTGGGTATGTACTGCTCCCCCAAAGAACAGTGCAGTCTTCTTTCTTTACCTGGGGAAGGAGACTTCTTCCAGCTGGGGCCACTCCCTCAGTTTGCTGTGAGCACGGCCTGTTGAGGGGCACTTCTGTTGAAGGGTGTCTACTGGAGGCTGTGGCCTTCTCTGCCATCCAAAGTCAATATCTTCCTTCCAAGTGGCCCTTGCCTCCTACCCTCCGTCCGTTCTTCTCTCTATACAATTCATTCATTCATTCCACAGATATCCTCTGAACATCTACTCTGCGCCAGGCACGAAGTGCATATAAAGTTAGTTGCAAAGACAAAACTTATGTAAGCTCTCTTACATTTTAGGTTCTGTTGAGATTCACAAGTACTTCTGTGATGTCTGGCTCCCCTCTGCCCCCCACCCCAACTCTAGGGGGTGTCCCCTGACTACATAGTTCTTTTGTACTTTGTTTGGTTAGACTTGTTTATACTTCATGCAGTCTCAGAGCAGAGAGGGTAAAGCTCGAGTTTGCACCAGCATCTCAGAGTTCCCCTTTCTTCCCTGTGCATGGCCACGGTGGTTACATGCTTCCCTCCATCCCTTCCCACCTTTGTTCCTGAGTGTGCACCCATGTCAGGCAGTGTGCAGAGTGCTGGGGTGATGAGGGACAACGTCACCACAGGGCCTCTGCCTCCATGGAGACACCTCAAGTTTGTACTTGATTCAGGTGTCTTGGGATTTTTGAGGAGGTTCTCACCTCCCAGCTCATTCTGGGGGTCATGAACACCTTCCCCTTTCAGGAAAGGGACAGTGTGGCAGGACAACTAGGTACTTGTTTATGTCACCTATAAGTCCAAAGAGGAGTTTTTGCTATAGAACTTGAAAGCATACATTTACATGCCTGGTCCTTTTGATTCATTACTTACATGATTACATTGGTAACTTTTAAATTTAATTTAATTTTTTAGTGGAAAATGAAGTATGTCCTGGCTCTTTGGATACTGAACTTTTCTTCTCTTCATTTGGTTTTAAATGGTTAAGTAAATTTCATTAAATAACTGTAAACATTCCAAATCATCCTGCATATATATCGTATTTCACATCATCATAACTTTGATGTAAAATATTAAAATGTAAATGCCTCAAAAGAAAAATTATGGAAACAAATGCATGACTTATTACACTTTCAGAAAAGTTGCTTAAATATTTCCCCTTCCTTAGCAAAAATCTCTGATGAATTACGAGAAAAAACATTTAAGGGCACTATAAAAAATAATTCTTTAGAATAAAGGAACAGACCTTGGTAAGTGGTATTCCCCCATTTTATCTGTTCAGCTCTGTGAATATATGTTGGCTATTGTCCACTCATCAATTTGATTGTTATAAAGTAAGCTATATCAGCATGAATATAATCATTTTAATTTCTAAGCTTTAGTTGGAATATTTTATCCAAGTATATAAATATAGCTCTAAATTTATATATACTTTATGAAATTTGAAACAACAATTCTTCCTTTTCCTTTTAAGAAATATTTCAGTCTATAGTAAAATTGTCTGGGAAGCATTTGGTATTTTATTTTGGTCTCTGTCATGCCTTTCCATGTGATTGTTCTATATTAATCTTGAAAAGTGACATAAGATTTCTTTTCCATAATAAATAGCAAATAATGTAATAATAACAAATGATAACTCTAATGAAAAAATTATATTTTTCTCCAACTAATAGAAGAGTGCCAACAATAGGTAGGATAAAATAAAATCAATATTTTGACACTGCTCTATTATGTCTGGCTCATTAATTTGGAGAAAACTTCTCTCTTCAATCCTAAATCACAAAGTGTCAACAAATAGTAGTTTTAATGTCCACTTTCATTCCAGTGCATTTAATGCTTTGCAAGTTATTTTTGGAGGAAAATGATTTTTGATTCTGCAGATGTATAGAGATTGCATTGTGTAGGTTTTTGTCTTAGGGAACAATGAAAAAGTTTTGCCATGTACTTTGTATTCAAGAGATAGTTCATTCCAAATTCCAGTTCAGCACAATACTATATGGTTTTCATATAAATGAATATGTATGTATGCATATCTGTATAAGAATATATATGTATATGTGTGTATATGTATATACACATATATGTATATATGTATATACATGTATATGTATGTATGTGTATATGTGTATCATTGTCCTGTTTTATTTTCTTCACACACACACACACACACACACACACACACACTCTTTTTTTGTTTGCTTTTTTGGCCATGGGCCCCGGCAGGAAAAGCACCAAGTCCTAACCACTGGACCGCCAGCGAATCCACCCCACCACACACACACAGTCTTAAAGGCCATGCTCATTCACATTCATTAATTTCACCCAAAGTTTCACGTAGCTTCCTCTTCTTTTAGAAGAATCTAGCATTTCTGATTTCCGAGTAGCGATTGTCAGTTGATTAAGGTCAATGCTAGCACTTATTCAGGCTCCTATTGACTGGGGCCACGTGATATGAGTGATTGATCCACCTTAGACACAGGCTTGCTAATTTTCCATTGTAACGGTCCTTTTCACCTAGTCTATTCTTCCTTACCCCACGTCTTTCATACCCCACTTAAGAACACTCCATCCCGCCCCCCAGGTCCTGTGCTGTTACATTAATGCAGAATTACATCTCTCACTTGTGCAAAAAGTATTTGTATCACCGCTGCCTGTCCTCCTTTGTTTTCCTGAGATCACAAAAGCCTGGGATTTAGACTAGCAGATAATAACATACAGTGCAAATTATTGATGCTGCTTTAATTGTCTTATTGACAACTCACTTGAACTTGGAGAAGCATGCTAATATTTATCATCCTGTGAACTCATGTGCATTTTCTTGACTAAAGCCGTAATTACAGAAGAATTTCAAAACTCAGATGTCTGCCCGCAATGGCCTCACCTTTCCTCTATTTGGACAAAGGCTTCCAGACTGCTGCATCGAGGGAGAGCTCCCATCGTTCACTGCCCCGTAAGCGTCAGTGTCCTCCAGACGCCTCTCCCTCTAGGGGGTATCTGGCTAATTACCACCTTGACCAGCACCTGGCCAGGAGAGGAGGCAGAGATAGGACCCACCTGAGCGGTGGTAAAGAGGGCCGTGCCCATCCGACCTCAGGGTTGCCCAGAGGTTTTTTGTTTTTTGAAGAGACAGGTGTTTCTTTCCTTTTGGGAAATGCCCATAAAGAACATTAAAAGATTTAGAACAGGCTGAAGCTGAAATTGAGGCCACTGAGCTGACTAGGAGGTAAAAATCCAGTTGAGGAGGGTTTTGACAAGCTCGTGCTGATGGATGGAGCCATCATGGCCTTGCCTCGTACCTTGCTGTCCCCATCTCCCCTCTGCTCCCCATCATCCGCTAGGCTCTGCCCCCTGGCCCTCTCTCAGTTCCTTGGGCGCGCTAGGCTTGATCACACTTGAGGCCTTTGGCCTGGCTATTTCCTCTGCCTGGAACGCTCTCGTCTGCACCCTTCACCTGGTCTCTTCTGCTTATCCCTCAGGTCCCACCAAAGGCCACCTCTTCAGAGAGGCTTTTCCTGGCTTCCCTCTTCCTCTACGCCACATTGCTCACCTCCTAGCTCATGGTCCTATTTTATTTTCTTCACGGGATTTATCTTAATTGATTGCATCGAGTGTTAGCATGCATTCTGTCTACCTCCCTCCTCTAGAACTAGACTCCCCAAGGCCAGGGCCCCTTCAGGCTCCTTGATGACTCTCCTTCCAGCACCTAGAACAGTGGCTTGCAAAGGCGGCCAATTAACAAATGTTTTTTGAAAGGCTGCTACTTTCCCAAAGGAAAATATGTATTTGGGAGTTTATCCATGATCTTTGAGAACGATGTCATGTCATGCCATGATGCGCCCTTTGTTCCTGGTTAGAGATGGAAGCTGCAGCTGTGGCTTTCTCCGAACTACCAAGAGGTTGCCATGATGGAGATTCAGAAGGGTGGTTGTCTCTAGATAGAAAGTATGTCAGTGTTATGCCAAGTTTCTCCCCCTTGTGGGGCACTGCTCAGTCGAGTGTGTTTCCTCTGGCTTCTGTTGTGGCCATGGAGGCCTCTTCTCTCAAGCCGTTCCCCTGCCCGGGCCATCTCGTCCGAGGTTGGCCACGCAGTCTCTGCCACGGCCTCTCCCTTGACATCAGTACGTTGGGCACGGAGAGCCCTCATCGGGGTCTTTGTCGCTGCTGAGAGCCAGCTGCGTGGGACCCTGATTAACACGGATGGAGTCGTTAGCGGCTCTGCGTTCACGTCTTTGGCAGCACTTGATGGGGGTCCCTGGGCAGAGGAGCCGTGGGGCCTGGAGAAGATGCCGTCTTGACTCCCTGATTGGTGAGGCGCTCATCTGAATGATGAGTGAGGTGGAGCCACCCCACTGGCTTCAACGAGACACTCGAATCACAGAGCGTGATTGCAGGAGGGGAGAGAGGACTTTAAACCTATGTCACACCCTGTTGCCCAAGTGACTGCCATCTTGGGGAGCTTTGTGAGGCTCGTGCGACTTGCAGAATCTATTTTCTGAAAGTGTTGGAGATGCTTGTCTCCTCCTCCCAACAAGTCAACAGCAACTGAGAATTCCACAGAAAAATAAAAGACGGGGATGAATCTGGGAAGGACTGTCCCACAAGTCTCCATTTCCACGTGTTTGTCCCACAGAATTCTTCCACTGTATAAAATTTCTCCCTTTGACCCATGTTATTTGTTTACTCGGTGAGCTAAATGGAGTATCTTCTTCCCATGCGCATCTTTTCTCCTCTACTAGATTGCAGGCTCCCTGAGGACAGGATTCTCCTTTTCTTCCCTTGGTGTGTCAGTGCCTTGACAGCCACTAACTGTCCCCCACCCTCACCCCACAGGGTGTCTGGCACCTGCGGGAGGGGTTTGGATTGGGAGTGGGAAGTAATAAAACCTTAATAAAGAATTAGGAATGTGGGTCTTTTGAAATGATTTAGAATAATTTCCCAGTGAATTGTTTGTGTTTGATAGACCTCTTGTACTAAAAACTATTTGCTATCTAGTTGGCTGCTTTTTTCTTTTTCATTCAATGAGTTAGGAAGTCTGCTAATTACTTAAAAACAATAAAGATCATAAGACTTTACGAGGGAGGCTTGAGACCACTACTACTCAAAGCCAAAACTTTTTGGGGGGTGAGGCTTTCGTTGTGAATGGGTTCTGTGATCAGGTAAAATAAGAAATCCCTTGGTGTTGTGCCTCTTGGTGACGACCTGTTGTAATTAACCTCTAATTAAGGAGGGGAGTCCCGCCTCCCAGCAGAGGGCTGGGAGGAACCTGGCTTTTCATGGGATTCTGGCTTGGGTTTATTCACGTCTGCCTTCCAGCCTCCCTTCCCTGTGGCCTCCCAGTCGCCAGCGTCCTGTTCAGCTGCTGTGTTTCAGCTGTTTGTTTGTGTGAATGCAAATATGTATTCATGAGGACCCAACTCTGTGCCCTCATGGCAGGCCAGTATACACTTCAGAGTCAAACGTAGGATGGAGGCACAAATCTGGGTCCTGGCCCTTGCTTGGTTAGTCACTTAGGCACCTTCTGACCCCAGCTGGATCTGTTTTCCTATCTGTAAAATGAGGAAGGTGTGCCTGCCCAATCGCTCTCAAACTTAGGCAGATAAGAGAATAGTTTGGGAGGCTTGTTAAACATTCCTATTCTTGGGCCCCACTCTGAGAGTTCAGTTTTGTAGATGGTGCTGATGTCCATGGACCCCAGCAGCTGGTCCAGGTGGCCGTTTCCAGTTCTGCTGTGATAGTTTATGAAATAAATTTGGAGAAGTGGTTAAACATTAGCAAACCTTATTTATTGTCTACTTGGTTTTCTCCAGGTTGTCCTAATTTGGTGACATTTTGCAAAATTAGACAGTATTCCTGGCCACAATCACAGAAGTAATTCCAGATACCTGTCCTCCTGAGAACCTGTCACTTTGCAGAGCAGGTGACAACATCAGAAGGCTCCACTCTGGGCAACAGTAGTGCCACAAATCCTTTATTTGGCCTCGACTTACTGAGACTTTTTTCTGGCACCCCACACATCAAAACTGGGCAAAACTGACCTGGCCTATTCATGCAAGAGCCACATGTAGTGTGGTGGCTGAAACTTTGTGTTTGAATTCAAACCAGATAGAAAATAGTAGAAGATGACAAGGGAATTGTCACAATTTATCAACACATCTTTGATTTTAAGACCATATAGCTTCAAACAAAACAAAGCAAAGCTAACAACAAAACAGAAAACCTACGAAGCTTGGATGGCTAATAAGTCTTCAAATTTCTATATGGTGAAACTGGGCAGATGTTCTTGAAAGGTCTAGCTGCAGTGAGTGTATATGCTCAGAAAGAGACTTCTAAGCTTTCATCGTATAAACCACTAATTCCACGTGAGTTAGAAATACTCTTCATAACTCCCTAATTGAGCAAGTGGGACAAGATGTTATTAATATTGCTCCAGGTGCATTTGACTTTTGACCTTGGCCAGCAGTGGTTCTGAGAAGCCATTACTTCTTATGCCTATTAGATTTCATCCTTTAACAAGGAAGACCCTTGAGTAAACGGTTGTCTATTTCTTTTGTCTTTTTAGCACCCCTCCCCAGAAGTTTGGTGACGTTAAGCAGGAAGGACAAATCATCACCATGTGCACATTTCATATCAAATAAAAGAACTCACTTTGCAGCCAAATGTGGGTTTAACCTCTCCCATATCTTTGGTTGTGCATAATTAATGTACGGTTCAGCATTTGACTTTTGTGCTTTTCATACAGATTTAATCTTAAAGGATGCTCTGGGTCCTGCGCTCACAAAGGCACGTTCAGCTTATTTCGTGGGTTTTGCCTTTGGGCTTTGGGGATGCCCTTGCCTGAGTTTTCCTGAAGAAGTTGAGCCGTATGGATCAAATACCCTCTCCCTGTAACTGTTCAGCAAACATTGATTCAGTGCCTAGCACTGTGCTCCTAAATGTTTGGAAATGAATGCTGCATTACAGCTGTGAATACTAATACCAATGCTTGAGATGAGGGGGAGGAGGGGAAGGATGCCATACTGCTCCACTGTGGCATGTGTTTTACGGGTCACTTCACGTGTATTTTCTCACTGACTCTTCAGCAGTTCTGTGAGGTAGGGGCATTGCCCGATTTTCCAAACAAGGAACCTGGAGCTCAGAGTGCCAGGTGACTTACCAAAACCCACGCTCACAGCAAGGGGCTGCGTCCCGGTGGAAATCCCCAATCCCTGTCCATAAAACCTCTCTTTCCACTGTGCTGTTTAATTCGTGGCTGTGATTACTTAGATTTGGTCAAAGGAACAGAGAGGGAGCTGCTGGGTGCCGTGGAGAACAGCCCCAGCTGCCTTGTGCCGTCTTGGGGAGCGGAAGTAGAAGGCCAGGTGAAGGCCAGGGGAGGGCCAGGGGAGCAGTTCACGAAGCCACTAGTCTGCAGTGCCTTCTCCTGGGGAAGCATCGAGCAGAGTGATCACCGAAAACAGTTCTCATTTATGCCCGCTGCTGGGAACTTTTGGGGGGACATCCTTTAAATGGTTTCTTCTCTGGGCAAAGACAAGCACTTTCTGAATCTGCCCTCTTGCCAAGTAGATGAGATGTAAGAACATGTTTTCTATTGATTTTTAAAAGCAGTTCAGGACCCAACTGGTAATAATAGGTGTGACCTGTGCTGTTTTCCAGGCAGTCACAAGCAGCTCAGAGCCTTGTGGTGCGACTCTGATGTTTGGGATGTGCATTCTTTGAAGATTACTTCTAAAGCAAGGCATCCAAATCCTTAATTCACGATTCTGTCTATTCCTGTGGTGTTTACATTCCACCATGGCAGAAGATCACTGTAAAAAAGAAAGATGAAAATGCACTTTAAAAAGGGCTTTCTTGTGCAGGCGTCCTTCAGAGACCCTACCCACGTCCCCTATTGGTGATGCAGAGGTCTGTGTTTCATCTGCAGGGAACATATACATTAATGGTGATCTAAAGATTGGTCACATTGTTGTGACACATTTGGGCTGAGCTTTTGGGGCACCGAGCAGTGAGGAGCAGGCATTGGTGCCATTTTGGGGTGTTTGGGCATGTCTCTCTGGCATCTGTCTCAGAAGTGCTTCCATATATTTTGTTAAGGGGTGCTTTCTGCCCTTTGCTGGAAGTCGGTTCTGGAAGGGTCTTGGGAAAGTGGTGGTGGAGCTGATTGATTTGGCCAGTGAACAGAGCAGGGCTTTGCTAGGGCTGGGCGTGAAGAGAGGGGCACTGTTTGTACTTAGAGGAGTCTTTGAGCTTTGGTGCCTGAGAGTGAGAGGACCAGGTAGAGCCACTTGATTCCCTAGACACCAAAACGACTGTGTTTTCTCTCCTCTCTACACCCTCCCCCATATGACTGAGCAGGTACTAAAGTGCATAGTAAATGGAAGGACAGAGTTAGTCTTGATTTTTCCAACCATGACTGTTCTGATGCCTTTTTTTTTTTTTTTCAGGGGGACAGGTATCAAGTGTCAAATACTTAAAAACACAACTTAATTTTTTTGTTGTTGTTGTCTCTGAATTTTGGGGGAGTCTTCAAGGCGCACATGATCTGTCCATCATGTCACCCAGGGCTTTGGTTAATGGCCTCTCTTGATGAACATTTGGGGCCTGTCTACTCCCCACTGTCCCCCAAGTCAGCAGCACCTTGTCAGTGGGCAGCTGGGACCGCCTGATCACAGAGTCCTCTCCGGGGAACCTTGGGTGTCAGGGATCAGGATGGGCATAGTTCTATATGAGGCCCCATGTCTGCGTGGCTGGAGGCCAACCAGAAACCATTTCTGATGCATTTTGAATCACCCGTGAAGTTTTCTCTTCGTTAAGTGCATAATTATGAAATGATGGTTCATAGTAGAACTCAAGACAAGATATGGTTATGGTGAGTGCAAATGGTCTTAGGTAAACGTTCAGGCTTTTGCATTTGTCAGTGCATGGACTCTCCCTGTAATATGTTGAGATAGCAGCGTATGAGCAGGAACACACAGGTGTCCGACGTACAGTCCCTGCGGCCCTTTAAAAACTGTCTCCTTAACATTTGCTGGCTTTTCAAGGGATGGGTTGCCCTTGAAAAAAGAACAATTATTAAATTCTTTCACCTTTAAAAACACTTTAGGGAGGGGCTTCCCTGGTGGCGCAGTGGTTGAGAATCCGCCTGCCAATGCAGGGGACACGGGTTCGATCCCTGGTCCGGGAAGATCCCACATGCTGCAGAGCAACTAAGCCCGTGCGCCACAACTACTGAGTCTGTGCTCTAGAGCCCGTGCGCCACAACTACTGAGCCCACGTGCCGAAACTACTGAAGCCCGTGTGCCTAGAGCCCGTGCTCTGCAATGAGAAGCCACTGCAATGAGAAGCCTGCGCACTGCAATGAAGAGTAGCCCCCACTCGCCGCAACTAGAGAAAGCCTGCGCGGAGCAGCGAAGACCCAACACAACCAAAAATAAATAAATAAAATAAATAAATTTAAAAGAAAAACAGAACACTTTAGGGAGTGCTCCCTGCAATTTCTGTTGGCCCTGGCTGGCTTTGGCCATGGACCACACCCCCAGTCTTCCTGGGCCTTGGGTGCCTCAGGGGAAGCTGAAGAAGGGCTCCAGGGCGTGGAGGAGGCAGGTGCATGTGCCGCAGGGGGCCTGAGGTTTTGGCCTCTTCCATCTTCATCATGTCAATAGCATCCTTAAGGCCCATGAAAATTGACGTTGGGGTTTTTTAATGTGTTTTCTTACTCTTTTCTTTGAGTAGACACGACCGTAAGCACCCACGAAGCCTGTGACATCGACACTGGAAGCATCGGCAATTGAACATAGGTACCCAGAAAAATGGGGGCCTTTCCTTGTATATGGCTAAGGTGTTGAGATAGGATGGAGACCAAGACAGGTAGATTTTTGGTCAGATCCCAGATAAACTAACTTGGTAGTTTCCAAAGTTATTTTTATTGTACCTACATAGTAGGAACAGTAGAAGGGAAAGATTCTCAACTTTGGGAATATTTAGAGCATATCTAATTATTTTAAAAAGTTGCCGTGATTCTCATGAAAGTAATTTAATTTTAACTTCGTTGACTTTGTAGTACTTTAAAGAAGGTAGAGAGTATTTTGAGAAGATGATCATGAGCAATAGGTAGTTGGAAAGATTTGGTATCAGCCACTGAAGCAGCACCCACAGTGCTCATTCCAGTTGGGACTTTGGCCCTGTAGGCAAATCCTCGCCCCTTGGGAGCCCTCATTTCATCAGCCGCATAACCGCAGGGAGACCCTCCTCGTCAGATGTGGACAGGGATCCTAGCTGGTGTTTCCAGAGGGCAGTGTGAATGATAAATACTGTTAATATTCAGAAGCAAGAATTGATTTTAAAAATGTGCCTTTGATTCACTAATCTCTGACATTGAGACATTTTTTGAAGTCTGTTGCTATAATTAGAATTCTATAAGCCATTTTATGTCTCTATCAAAATTTTAAGAGACATAGAAAATTTAAGGTTTTTTGGAGCTTATAATTCATCATATCAATGCAAATCATTTTGCAGTTTGGGCTTCAGCGTGGGGCAGTATTTCGGGCCCAGGGACTCGATCTGTCATTGGGGCTGTATCAACAGCAGCCAGTCCCCGGCCCTGACCCTACACCGCAGAGCTTGGATTTTAAAAATTGCTCGTGAATTGTGTTTCTGCCTTGTTTTGATTTGTTCTCTGCAGCTGAAATGTGGGGCTGGATGATCAAGCGAGAGGTGAATGTGTCATTCAGAACCTGTGACTTCCCTGCCTATTGCCTATGCTTGTGTGTCCTGGCTGGGCAGGGGTAGAGGGAGGGGTGGGGGAGGCTTGGTTTCTGGGGACACGTGGGGTAGCGCGACAGCTTCAGCTGGGCTCAGGTGAGTCACGGCTGCGCTTCGAGATGGGTAATTGATGGCATGTGGTCCGTGAGCCATGTGTGAGAACCCTTCCTTAGTCATAGGGAAGGAGAACACGCATTGCAAATAAAAGCCTCATCAGATTAGTGAGTCAGAAAAGACGCTAATCCCAACCCGATGCTTAATTTCTACTTTTTTCCTTCCTAAAGCAGAAGCTGTTCCTGTTCTTTGAAAAAAAAAAAAAATCAGTTTAAAAAGGACTGATTTAACCACAATTGAAAAGGGGGGGGGGCGTGTCACCATTGCACTATGACGATTAGCATGAAGATGAGTTGCACTTTAGCTGGGCTGAAACTTGTTCGTAACAGAATGTTAAATACTTAGTGAAAAGAAAGATTATGTCTATCTAGTTACACCATTCCTTGATATATGCTCCATGTCAGAGTGCCATTGTCTCCTGGGTAAAGACGGAGAGTTCAAATACCCACTATCTCTCCCCTGGTGCTCCAACTGCTCCGCTTTGAAGTTTTTATAATCCATCTGTCATCTTCTAGCAAGGAGGGCACATGTTCTGTACCACTCAATTACAGAATTCTCCTTTGCCAGCTCCAATGAGACAGGAAAGAATGTTATGGGTGGTTGAGAGAAACTGTCAGATATACTAAATTCCTAGGATTCATATGGACGGTGTTATTCCAGGGTAGGAACACAGCCCGCCTATTGTTCAAGTGCATTAGGGATACATTTGGCGTTGGGGTAGAAATCCTTTGATTTTTTTTTTTTTTTTTTTCTTCTCTTCCGGAGTGTTGTCTTAAATTTGATTGTTCGTGTTTGGGAAAAGAAAAAAAAGGATCACTCAAACCTCCTCTGGAATGTGGACCTTCAAATGTGGATTGAAAAAGTGACATTTGTTTTAGCTAACAAGGAGTCGGTGACCCAACTGTGCAGAGATTGCGAAGTATCAGAATGCTTTTGTTTCTGTGGTTTCACTTTAGTGAAATAGGATTTTACTTGGGCTTGATAGAAGATGGTGACTAGATACAGCCTGATCTCCATAGAAATAATTTTCACCATCGTATGAACGGAAAGCCTGAGCAGTGAATGTTCTGCCATCTGGTGAGATCAGAGAAAGTTAGCCCTGGACTGAAAAGTCTTTAAAATGGGTTATTTTATTTAAAGACAATCTACCTTGGAGTGGTTAGTGTTGCTGGGTAGCATGTTAACTTCTCACTCATTGAGTCACGGGTGGTTAAATTCGTTTTCTTATGTGAAATGAGTTTGATGATCTCGGCTTAGCCTCTAGTGGGTATTAATTCACATTATGAAATATCCCAGAATAATTTAGCACCGTGTGGCATAATTTGCATTTTTACTCAAGATAGGGGCAATGATAGTGTCTGTGGATGCATTATTATTATTTTTTTTCATTCAGAAGAAGATGGCTCTTCTTTGTGGCTTACAGGGTGATTGTTTGTGGGGTTACTATTATTAATTTTTTGGGAGCATATGGCTTAAGAGCTTGGGGTGGTGATACTAAGACATTCTAGCTTGGCACTAAAACCTAACAAGAAATATTTGCCGAGGCATAATTACAGCTGAGCTGCTCTAGGATTTCATGGCCCTGCCCAGAGTTGGTATATCCTACACACATGTGCATTTTCACACAGAAGCACATACATGAGAGAACATGTATTAGGGTGGATGCATACAGTTTGGAGGACTCCACGAGTCCCACAGTGTGTAAAAGGAATCTTTTCCCTTTACAAAACAGGAAGGTTTTCCAGAAATGCAAGATACTATTACATAATTAATTTAGTGAAACTTCTTAAATCTGATCTTCTGTTCAAACTAATAATGGGAGGATGGGGTAGCTCGATGTCATTAATTGAAATCTGGAGACAATAAAAAAATGTCTTTCTGCAGCTTCAATACAGCAGTCTGGAACTGTCGGGTCAGGCTGTGAACCAATTTTCTTCTCATTACTTTTGATTTTGGAGTCAATACAAATTTCATCAGTGATTGTAGGGTGCATATCCTCGTCTGCATGGACCCTGTCACAGGAGAATATGTGCACTCGGCTTAAAGATTTACGGAAAAGCAGTGCTGGTGAGTCAGGAGAGGGAGGAAGGGAAATGCTCCTTCGTGTGGCCGCCTTGCTCGGGGTGATTGGCGGGAGGGAGACCCGGGGCTGGGGAGAGGGCGGGAGCCGCAGGCCTCTCCGGAGTCTCTGCAGGCTGGCCACCTGGTCGCAGCCTCTGCTCGCCTGGTTCCTTCTTGGGCAGCTACTCCTTTGCACCCCGTTCCAGACCGGTCTTCAGCTCAAGTTTTCCCTCTCTTCCACGTCTCCTCAATTTACAGATGTGGCGAGAGTATTCCTGCAGCACACCGAATTGAAGGCCCCACAGAAAGTTAATTGTAGGGAAGAGGAAAAAGGAGTCTCAACTTTGCAGGAGTTAGTGAAATTTCGAGAGCATCCTGGGCAAAGGAGTCTTTTGTGTGGAGAGGGAAATCCAGGATGTCTCGCACGATTCCTCATTTTTCCTGCATCCAATTTGCATCTTTGCAAGTCATGGGATCAGCCCATCTATCATTAGGTATTGGCTTAATTGGACATTTTTTACGAGCCCAGTTTGCTATTGATGTTAAAAGCAATTCGCAGAAATGCCCTTTCTTCATGATTCGGTATTGGCAATAGCGATGTATGTTTAATCACATTTTCCATGAGTAATTATCTAATTCACATGATTACCAATATAAAACAGGAAAATAGAATAGGAGCTTAACTCAGTCCTGCTTGGGCGGTGACACAGACATGCAGAGGGACCCGGGTGAGGGCAAATGTTTGCTGGCTCTGTTTTTCCTCTGTGATATCGTGGAGATTTTTATTAGCAACAGGAGCTCTCTGAAGCTGGGCATGTGTGAGAGAGAGGCTATTTGGAATTCTGTTATAATGCAGTTTGAGGTTCGCTCTGTCTGCTTGGGTTCTTAACGTTTGGGCTGTCCTTTCTGAAGATTTCCGGGAGACGGAGGTCACATTTTTTATTCATGTTGAAAAATATTCATTTATCAGTATTGGTGCCACTGTAAACAAGTGATAAAGTGACAACATTTACAACAGTAAAACTGACAGCATTTACTTTAATTTTCTGTCATTTTGGTAATTATATCAATCAAGACCCAAAACTAAAATGATATTTTAGCATGCAGTAAGAAATGAGGAATTCAGATCTTAAAAGACCATTACAATTAGCTTTGAAATGTTCGCCATTTTACCATAATTGTTTCATATAGCTTATATGTCTTCATTTACAGCCGAATATTCTGTTGATCTTTTATAAACAAAGTAGCACCCATCTGCTCCTTGAGACACTCCTGGCGCCTATTCATTGCAAAAATAATACATGTCCTAATGACTTCCATGTATTTTGAAATCTCCCTTTTGAAATTGGTCTTGGCAGATTATTTGCAGGTACTTGAGTTGCATCTGTTTGCAATTTTGCAAATGCGGAAGACTTTAATGTTGAGCACTGCAAGAGGGCTATTTTAATCCTCAGATAACACTGGCTGTCATCAAAAGCCACATTTATCTTTTCGAAGGTGGGGCAAATGTTTAATGTTAAAAGACAGTAAAAGGTCAAGGCCAAGGCTGAGGTCTGAATATTTTCCTTTCATACGCCATGCCTTTTGTGGACTCTTCCTTGCGTTTCTTTTCATTTAAGTTTTAGCTTAATACCCATTGCCAAGAGGATGTTTTGCTGATAAAATGAAAGATCAGGAAGAGAGTAAATCTGAAATAATTGTGAACGCCAGGCTCTTGGGCTCATTACCACCATGTGGCCAGCAGCTGACCAGCTTTAGGTCGACCGTGCGTGTTTACTGTGGAGAACTAAACAGCATGGTGCTGGAGGAGACCCTGGGCCTGGATGTCGTGGCTGGCCTGCCTCCTGGGAGGAGCTGAGACTCTTTGGAGGGAAGGTGGCCACTGTGAGACCAGTGTACGGTCACCTAGCTGATGCCACTCCTGGGCAGACCCATCTGCCGTCTGCACCCACAGAGTCAGGGTGAGGCTTGTTTCTTCTTTGTGCAAACTCGGGAGCCCAGAATGCTGAGGTTAGGTGAACGTTATTTCCGGAATGCTGTCTTTGACCTGGTTGAGGTGGAGCGCATGGAGCGAGCCGTCTTGTCCCTCGTGCTATCGGACCCGCTGGGAACTGCTGCTGCGTGTGGCTCAGCTCCCTCCCGCTCCTGACCTCCGCCCCGCCCCGTCCTCCGGTCCTCTCCAGTCCTCACTTGGTAGGGGTGCCACGTGAGAATAACCCGAGGGTCCTCCCTCTGGTTGCCGTCTTGGCCATGAGTATCACAGGAAAGAAGGGGGAGTTACGCCACTTTGGCGGGTTAAATAGAAGTCATCAGCCATGGCCACGTTGGTAAATGCAAATAGGATAAGCACTTCGGTGTCACGCACACAACCTACCAACCCGGTTCACGTCCATGCCACCTCCAATGACTCTGGTGACAGAAGGGCTTTAAAACCAAAACCAGCTCCATCCTCTTAATCTGAGAGAAGAGCAAGCTTCATAGACAAGCAGATACAGCCCAGGTCTGAGGTTCACCTTCAGAGGAGGGATGAGGCGTGTGGTACTCCTCACGTTGCGGAAAATACCTTTGGGGCAAAAAGGGAAAGTATATGAGATGTGTTATTTAAAGAGTTACTTACCATTTCTCATCAGTTGGGGCCTCGGTTATCTCAACAGACTGGCGCCATTCAATAGATGCATGGTTTACAAATGTATATTTTTATGTTACTAGTTCTTTAGTACATAAGTCATGTAGAGTAATTTAAAAATTTTTATGCTTTTATTATTACATTGGAATAAGTACACCATTAAAAATATTTTAGGTTTCTGGTGATTTGTTTAAAGACAAGCAAATTACCTGAAACCTATGACATTTCTGAGGGGAAATCTGAGAGAACCTTATAGCAACTCAAGCTCTCCTTTTTAATTTGATTTAATTTTTTGCAGGGGCGGGTGGTGGTGATGGTGGTGATTTTGCATGGAACAGGAATAGGCATCTGATGTCTTTGCTTTTTCTGCGTCACTTATATTCTGATGCTTTCACATATGGGTGATTACACCTTAAAGAGAAAAGACCTCACACTCTTCTGATGATCAAAAATTTCAAATTACCGAAGTGATACACTGGGGAGCAGGGATGCAGCTCTTCCCTTACAGAAAAAAGGCAGCAGCAGGGTTCCTGAGAGTAGCCAGGGCAGTGATTGTCCAAGTGTGGTCCTGGCCCTGGGAACTTGTTAGGAATGCAGGTTCTCAGGCTTGCCCGAGACCCATGGCATCAGAAACTCTGTGGATAGGGCCCAGCAGTGTGTATTTTAATAAGGTCTCCAGGAGATTTGGATGTAGCTAAAGTCTGAGAACCACTGTCTTAGGGCATGTAATATGGGAATGGCTTTTCCAAGACTAGAAGCGTATCCCCCCAAACCCACATGTACACTCTGGAAGCTTCCTCATCTCCTGAGGCCACCACAAGCCTTTAGATCCAATAAGCCATGCCATTGGCTGCGTAGTTTGCTTAAAATGCGAAAGGACAGATGAATGATAATTAGTCACTTTTCTCCTCTGCCTCTTTTCAAGTTTACTTGTTGGGGTTTCTTTCTGAAGTTTACCACTTGATCATTAGCATAATGAAAATATAGAGGAACTCTGATGTCTTAATTACATTTATTTTAAACATGAATTCTGGAGAGTTCCATCCATCCATACTGCAACAGGTCAAGTGCAAATGTCTGCTTTTGGACTTTCTCATCCTGTCTTGTGTGGGGCGATGAGTGTTTCCCTGTCCAGGTTGGGGACCATCAGGGTGGTTGTCCACATACAGGAAATACCCGCATTTCATGGAGTCACTCAGTTGTCTGTTTAGACTTTGCTGGGTGGGGTAAGAGGATTCTGCTTCCCACTGCAGAGCTTCTGCTGGCATTTTTTTTTTTTTTTTTTTTTTTTTTTTGACAGAAAAATCACAGTTGTGTGATCATGCTTAGGGGCCAGGAGGAGAAGTAGTGGTCAAGACCAGATCCATTGTCATGTGGGCGTTGACTATTCTCAAGCAGAGCTTTCTTGGCAGTGAGATAAACTCCTGGTGGTGAGTTTAGGATAGAGTCTGAAAGAAGTTCGTTAGCCACTCACAGTGTTGCTACTGAGGGTCCCTCTCTAGGTTGGAAAGTGACAGGGTAAGGGTTCTCAGTTAGGAAATTATGCCCCAGGCACCAGCCATGGCCGCTATACTTAAGGCAGAGTTTGTAGAGAGTGAAGCCTCAAGCCCCCAGAGGGGGAGAGGGGAGACGGGTGGCCATGCCCTTGGTGCCCCGAACCAGTCCTGCTCCCGGGATGGACGGGAGACCCTCGGACCCCGTCCCGTCCCATTTACTCCAGTCTATGCTGTGCTTCCTGAGGCCTCTCCCGATGTGGCTCGCACTACATGAGACAATTTTAGATGATACGTCGATTTAAACTTTTAACAGTTGGGTATTTTAAGACCTATTAGAAAAATATAAGTAGCACATCCTAGCTGTGATTTCACAGACGTTATTGCTTAAAGGTGAGGCTAAGTTAAAAAAAAGTGAGTTGCTTTAAAGTTAATTTAAAGAGTATTAAGTAAATAACAGTCCAGGTGGCACAGGAGACGGTGGGGATTGTGAAGGGGGTTTGTGGCTGACCGAGGTATGGAGACGGCTGCTGGACGCAAAGGTAGCAGGTGCTCAGGGGACCCCCTCGGCCAGCCCCCAGGCAGGGCTCAGGCACAGCCTGGGTGCACGCTTTGTGGGTACGAGTCCCACCTACCCCTCGTGTTTCATGCTGCTCTTGGGTGCACTTCTGCGTCTTGTTGGCAATGCAATTACTGGCACTGTGGGAGGTCTGTGCGGGTTCAAAGCTAGCGGTGAGAAAGCTGGTTCACCCCTTTTCGAGATGCGTGTTTAGTTTAGGTGGTGACGATGGTGTTTCATAAAAGAAGAACTCCGCCAACCCGTTAAAGGCAAGTAAGAACACTGAGCCCAGCGCCCCTCCCTCAGCAGACAGACCCCGGAGGGGCAGGCTGAGCTTGGCGCTTCCCTCCCTTCCGCCACGGATGCGTCCTTGAAGTCCAGGGGGAAAGAGGCAGTCACCGAACTATCCCACTGCACCAAGTAGCTCTGGGGGAACACGCGGTCAAAGGGTAGGCTTGTGCTGACTCAGAGGCCATGGGGCATCCTTCCTAGTGCTTTGCTCTGGGCTGTGTTTTGCTTTTAGTGTTTCAAGGCTGTGTGTTGGGGGCACTATGAGAAGGAGTGGCAAGACACCCCGTGCCCCCTTGCCAGCGCCCCTGCAGTGCCCCGGGAGGGAGGGCTGCACAGTGGTCGCAGGCTTGGAGCAGCGTTGTGGCCAGGGGCTGGACATCTCCTTGTGGCATTTTCAGGGCTCTTGGTTGCTGGGTGCTCAGAGGGAGCCGGGGTGGGTGGTGAAGAGTGGAGGTACAACGGGTTACTTCCCTGCAGTGGTGGAGGTGTGGTGGGCACCCGGGCTCCCTTTGGGGATGGGGCTGCCCGCTCTGCTGTGCTCACGCGCCGCCTCCTTCTCTGCACCCAGATAGTTGGCTGGGGTTGGTTGATTCAGTATTTGAGGCTTTCTGGGGAGGACTCCAAGGAGGAGGAGATGTGCTTTCTGCCCTTGAGGAGTTTACCACCCAGATGAAGAGGCAAGAGCAACCCTGTGGGAATGACCTGTCAAAAAGCAAGTGTGCCAGGGCACCCTGGCAGGTGTGGGTGCACAGAGAGAGGCAAGTGTGGAGAGGACAGAGAGCCCCACAGTGTGGACAGGCGTGAGGCTGGACGTCCCCAGCGGCCCACAGACAGGCAGGGCACGGATCCTGAGGAGCAGACGGGGAGGAGATTGGGAGCACGTACATTTCCCTTTTGGAAACCCCGCGCGTGGCACACAGCAGAGGCTCGATAAATATTCGTTACAGTGAACTGAATGGAACCAGAGCCTGGCCGGGTGTGTGAGTGCCAGAGACGGTCTCCAGGATAGTCATTTCAGAGAGCATTTCCTGGGTCCCTGCCCTGTCTCAGAGCCTGGACCCCGGGACCGAGCCACAGCCCCTGCCTGCCCCCGGTTCGCCCGCGCTCTGGGGCCATCACCCGTGGAGTCGGCAGCAGGGCCCTCGGGAGCTCCTGGAAACTCCTGCTCTTTTTATTAACTCGGTGTCGGAGGAGTTGCCCATGCTGAGGAAGGAGGGGAATTAAAAATAATGGGGTGTGTGCGTATCTGTGAAAGTGAAGATATAAAGGTAAATGCTACCACGAACGAGGGTATTATTCTCAACCCAGTGATTCCAGTATTCTGTACGTTTAGGTCTTTTCTGAATCACTGCACCACTCAGTCTCATGTCAGAAATTTATTTGTGCTAATCAAATTTTCAGCTACTCATTCTGTTGCAAGAAATCTCCTATAGCCAAATTTGTGTGTGTTTTCATGTATTTATGGATTAAAATCAGACCCTGCCTTTCCATTGTTGTCTGTCTGTAACCAAATTGAAAGCTTTTCCCTGAATCTTTACTGAGGCAACTTTCTAGAAAGAAACTCCCAGATTGAGCTAGGCTGAAATTTAAACACACACACACACACACACACACACACACACACACACACACACACACACACACACTTCAGGCTCACTGAAAAACTGCAAGAGAAAATAAGAATACCCAACAATCCAGACACGCAGGGAAGAAACTTTCAGTTTTTACTTCCAAGTTTGGCAGCCTGGTGAACTCGAAACAGGTTAGCTATGAATAAGCATAATCAGATCTTTCTTTTTGTCCATATTTAATTCAAATGAGACAGCTCTGTGTTGACTTCTAATACAGAAAGGCCACCCACCATGGTGGCGCTCCCAGCCAATGAAGCCGGCTGGTGAAAGCTTTCTTAAATGGTGCTAATCAGCCCAGGGAGGCCTGCCCTCTATCCCCATCAGTATTCTATAATTCAGATGTGCTGATAACCTGAAATTGAATGTGTCAGGATGCAGACATGTGAAGGGAAGAGGGAACTCGAGGCTGGAGGAGCCGGGTGGCTGGGAGACAATGCCTGGGGGAGGGGGTTTCATACCCTCCCCTCAACCTCCCCAGGCCCCACCCCCATAGTTGTGTTTGTGTGTGTGTGTGTGTTTGTGCGCACGTGCGCGTGCGTGTGTGCGTGTTATTGTTCAGGGCCAGGGACAAAATGGAAGGTTTCAAATTCTGAAATATTTATAGGGAAGCTTCAGATTTTGTATATGTTAAATGAATTAACAGACATTTTGGCTGTTGAGGGGTGAATGGTAATTTGTGATTAATTTTTTTTTGAGCCAGGGCTATTTTAAAACGTTTCTCCCACTCTCTCGTACATGAGACGGACAGACACACACACCCACCCCAGTCTGGTGAGCACGTCTCACAGGAAAGTTTAACAAAAGAGTGGCTATTGTCACTGTCCCAGCCGGCAGCAGTACAGCTGAGGGTCAGTTGCTATTTCTATTTTAAACCTTGATTTTTGCAAAGTTTGTCTTTTGACTGTTCTCATTCTAATCAGGCTTAGTTAGGGGATCCGCTCCAAGTCCACACCAGGCTGTGAGGACAGAGAAAGATAAACCGGGGGGATTAAACAAAAAGTTCTGCTCTGTCAATAGGCGTGTGTGGGTGGGTGTGGGTGGGGGGCAGAGACAGAGACAGAGTCGTTGGCCGGCAGTCATTAAACGGCCATTCCCTTAATTTCAAAGAAAGTGCATTTTGTCATAGAGCTGTGTATTCTTCCTGCCGCTGTATTGGCTTCGCATGCGATTTGTTGGCTGTGCCTTCAAGGTGCTACCTCTTCAGCCTCCCCCTTGTGCCCATGACTGTGTTTTCCCTCGGAGACAGAGTACTGGCTGCTCCAGCCCTGCCATTCATCCAGCCCCTCGGTCCAGCCCAAACCCTCCCCAAATGCTGGGGTGCCAGCCACTGCCAACTTCGCTGCTACCAGGATCCCATTCCTCTCTGACTTTGCTTGTTGATGTCTTGATCAGCTCAGATGCCATCTTGTCTCTGCAGTTCCCCCGGGGTCCTCTTCCAGCCCACGTACTGCAGGTTAGGAGGAAGTGTTCCCTCGGCAGTTCTCTCTTTGTGATAGCACCTAACGTTCTCTCCTGGTTTGGAGACATCTGCATGAAACTTGTCTCTCCTACCATGTGGCGTGTCCCTGGGGGGCTGATTCGGTGTTGGGGCACCTCTGTATACCCCCGGGCTTCCCGGCACGGAGCTGGGCAGGTGCCAGGGAATACAGGCAGGAGGAGGCTGAATTGCTTGGAAATGTGTTTCTCGAGGATTCTGAGGTCTCTAGTTAGGGCTTGCCATGTCCAGAAGAAGGGGCAAGGAGAGAAGAGGCAGACTCAGAGTGGGCAAAAAAAGTGGAGAAATACAAGTTGCCTTTTTCACCTTGGACAGACCTGGGGTCGGCTCATCATGCCCACCTCAGCCCAGGTTAGCTGTAGGTTGCAGGTCTGCTCTGCTGTTCAAGTGGGCGCTGCTTTCTTGGAAGCTCAGAGACGTTCTTCCTAAGAGGCTGCTCTTTCAGAGGGTAAGGAGAAGGTCCCGGTTTGCAGTTCCTTTCCTCACCCGCGTCACTGTCAGACTGACTGACACCATGCGGACTGCCATCCAGGAGGACTAAGAATGCTTCCCCGCAGTTTGGACCCAGTGGTGGCTTCCCCAAGGGAACCCTTGGCATGTGTTTAATTATTCATTGGTGTTCTCGTCTGTATCTCCCTGCTCCTTGATTGTTTTGTCTTTCCCTAAAAATATTTATTTGAAATTCTGTGATCAAAGACTGAAAAAACAAAATAAAGCCGGATATTAAAATGAAAAAAATTTTTTAGGAGGTTGGAATGTCAAGATCACTTTTATTAGAAAAGTTTACAAGGTGAAGCCACAAATTATTTACGTAAACTTCATATATCAAGCATAATACTCCCCGCTGTGCTTCTGGTGAGCGATATTGGCTGGCGTAACCTGGATTTAAAATACTTTCTACTTAAGACAGGACAAATTTATTTTAATTAAAATAAACGGATTTTTCTTGATCATATTTTAACACACACATACACATTCACACACATCTGTGTTCCGAATTGATAAAGAAAGAACTCTGGTTAAATAATCCACTTTTGTCTGACAACGGAATCCGTTATAGAGGTGCAAATATGCAGAAAGCTATTTGGAAATGCATCCTAGTAGTTGTCAGGTTTTATTATGCAGGAAGGTGTCATGTTTGTTACGAAGCTGAGTGCAGATGGCAGAGTGGAAGAAATGGATCACTAATTTTAACAATGATTAATGAACAGAGATAGAAAATGAATTACATTGGACTATCGGAGGCAAGAAATATTTTTGTGAAAATTTTGACTCATCTGCTGTGCTGTTCTCTGCAAATTATTTTCAGAAATTCTATATGTTGTCAACAGTTGACTGCATTTTCCATTACTGTCTATTTCTGTTCTTAAGTACTTTTGTGTTATTAGAGATACATAATTTCAAAATACCGATACATTCCTGATTACTTAGAGAAAATATATGTAACAGTGTGACTGTTCCATAGACGCTAGCCATAAAAGTCCTGTTTTATAATAATCTTTCATTCTTCCTCATTTTGTCACTACATTAGGAATGTTTGATAAAAAGAAGAGGGGGTGGGGGTTCTTCTAGCACATGCAGAATAAAGAAAAAATAGAAGTGAAGGTAGCAATAAAAATGTGGTCTGGTGGCTTACTGTGGTCTTAAGCTGCTGCTAGCCGTGTCCTTCTTTGTGTCCTCTGCCTGGCATCGTGGGAGGCTGGGACCTGCCCGCTCTCAGGAATTAGCCTCGGTGGGCCGTGGCCCACCCTGTCCTGTCTTCTGCGGGGAAAGCCCCAGACATCCTGTGACACTGTCTTCCTTCAGACACGGGAAGTTATCACCAGTTCTTGAAGTAATTTTTTCTTCTGATAGACCCACACTCTAGTCCTATCTCTCTGTTCCAGTGACCTTGGTATTGATAGTGAGTTTTCATGGCCTCATTTCCTTCATCAGCCTTATCAGCAGTTGTGTGTGTGTGTGTGTGTGTGTGTGTGTGTGTGTGTGAGAGAGAGAGAGAGAGAGAGAGAGAGAGAGAGAGAGGTCTGCAAATGAATACAGTTTATTTGGTTATGATTTCTGTTCTTGGCGATAGGCACACGTATGTGATATCTCATATGGAAAAATGGATAGTGATTCTTTTTCCCCTCCTTCCCTCCCTCCATCCCTCTTTTTCTTCTTCTTCTTGTTTTTTTTTTTGGTAAAGATATTAACCATCTTAAATATGTTGACCTCAAGGCATCTTATTTTCTTGAGATCCTCAGCGATTGAGAAATGATCTACTAGTGTTTGGATCTTGTATTGTAATTGGTAGGCACTTAATTTCATTCATCAGGAGCCAGTGGTGACATGAGTAAATGTCAGAGTCAGCACTTCAGGATACTTGCAATTTCAGGGCGACCCAGTCATAGCTTGGCCTTGTCTTGCAGCCCATGGTGGCATCCACCTCTCACTCACCGCTCTTTAATCCTTGGCTTGGAGGCTTATTTGTATTAAAACCATACAGTATAGCCCCTGAGCGTTTCCGACAACTCCCCAGTCTTTTCCCAAGAGTGATTCTCCCAAAATAAGAGGACAGCGTGCTTCTGGGCCCTCTCAGTGAGTGCTGGCCGGCCAGGGTCTGGCTTTCACACGCGCCTGAGCTGCCTCCTGAGAGCTGCCTCGTGTCTGAACAAACGGACGATCTATAACTACTTCCTTCTCCTGCAAATGAGCTTTCCAAGTTTCCAACTTGACTGTTTTATTTATGCTCTTGACCTGCAAAAACAAGCAGGCTGTTTAAAAAGCAAAAAGTACTTCCCATGATTAGAGTACTTAGAGTTGAAATAAATTGCAGAATGAAGAGGACATTCCTCGTCGCTCCTGTAGAAAATGTCGTGGAGGTTTTGCTGCTTAAGGATAGTCTGTGGTTCTACATGTCAGGGTTTCCCCTGTCTCACCGGCCTTGGGGTCCCCAAGGAAGGATTCATGTGTCTTCCTCTTTTCTTGCTTTTAGGTGGTGGAATAATCCTAGCGAACATTTAAAGCATGTTTGCAAATGGTTCTAAGTCAAGTAGTTTGCATATAATTATGGTCCTGATGGGAAAACACTTTGGAAAAACAACTAGTGATACAATGCAAGTCCTGCTCAGGTTACATAGCATATGCTAAACACTGAGGAAACACACACAGTCTTTAGTGAACAAGGTAGGGAATGCTCCAGGGAGCCAATTTAGAATGTGACTTAAGGCGAGCGTGGCTTTTCGTGTCTCTTTCTTTCGGCAAGTGTGTTGAGTAGCGGTGGTCTCTGGAATTCTCTGTAAGCCCACTGCCTGCCTGGGGTGGCCACCTTGCACAGGTCTGAACGAGGTGGGTGTCCGGAGAGGGGTGTGTTGGGTGTTCTGACCCAGTGCGAGGCTTGGTGGTGCTCGGCTAGATGCTGTACCACGGATAATTGAGCAGTGTGAGCCGTGGAGCGTGGGTAGGGCACAAGCGGGGAGGGAGGGAGAATCCTACAATTCACGGGTGGAGAGATCAGGAAGAATAAAAAAGAAATTGTAGATGATCCACTTAAGAGACAAGCGACTCCTAAATAGAGAGCTGTCTCTATGATTCATGGTTTGGGTCGCCTCTGAGGTGGTAAGTCAGGTGGAGGGGCACTCTGTAGGAGTAATTTGAGGGTACTTGAGATTTAGACGTTTGGATCTGAGCACTAGGTAGTGAGTTGGCGCTCAGGTTATGTTTTCCTTCGTATTGAACATCTTCTCGTTATTTAACCTGTGTATGTTAATGTCTGTGTGAATCTGGTCTCTGGCTGAAGTCAGTCCCCAGCCTCTCCTCATACATGGAGAGGTGCCACAGCTTGGGGTCTGTTGGCGTGGCCTGCACACGGCCATCGGTGGAGGCAGCTGGCTCCACTAGCTCTAGAGCGGAAGTCGAAGGCAGTCTTGGTCCGGTTAGTTCTGGCTTTCCTACAGACAGCTGTTTGTCTTTCCACAGTTGTTGTCAGTCTTTTGTTTCGGTTGTAATTACCTTCATATTGATCTGAATTCACTCATCAAATCAGACCTGAAGTGTAAAATCATTTGAAAAATTATTTTAAAAATATCTATTTTAATGGGAGGATTCATCCAAGCCAACAGATGGGGACAAGTACCCACCCACACGATCGTTTGGCCACAATTGTTGGTATTTCCAGGGACCGCATATTTGAATGGGCGACACCCCGGCGTGCAAACACAAGACCCACATGCCTACATTCTGCGTTGATGCCAGTCTCTGGACACGTGCTCTCAGTGTGCCTTTTAAGCTGCCAACCCTAGGAATATATATTTAAGTTAGACTGAATTGAGTAATTACAATAAAATGGCCTATAGCGTGAGCTGGAGTATATTCAAGATGTCTGTCATCCTTCTATTACCTCAGGTAAATAACTGATTGACCTTTTTGGGGCTCTGATACTTTACTAATCAGAACCTGAAATCTGTATAACAACACTTCATTTACTTGATAGACAAAAGAACAATTGCACTTGAAGTAATGTGATTTCTAAATAGACACTGCCTGTCAAAAATAAATGCATTAGAAGTAAAATGTAGCTCAAGGAGACAATTAGCAAACAGAGGTGACACCGTAAACAGGTGCACCCATTATTCCCAAAGCTTGTGGCAATATATTCGCGTCTTTTAGAGTGATGGAAGATCATGTGACGGTTTGGTGAATTATCTATCGGTATCATCTGACTGATGAAGCCGCTGCTGTTGCAGATCATTTAAAAATGCATCTCACAAATTACATGGTAGCTGGGAAAAATGCAGGGTTTTTTTTTTTTTTTTTTTTTTTTTAAAGAACAATGCTTTTCTAGGGCTATATGCTAGATACGTAATTTTTTATTTGAAAAGATGGAGACCATTTCATTATGCTGGGTATACAGTCGGTTAAGGTTGTGCAAATTCATTACAATGTTTGTTAATGTATAAAACATTTTCCATTCTGGTTTTAGTGACATTGGGTTTTTGTTTTTTTTTTTATAATGTGCTGTGTCTGAAACATCTGCCAACCCTTGTTACCTGTGGGCAGAGGAGAGAGAATATACTCTTTCTAAGAATGTTTATAAAATCTTTACCAAAATGGAAAGGCTTGGAAGATGAGAAGGAAAGGACATTTTTTTTCTGTGAATTGTTAGGTTTGAATTTTCTGGAATAGGAACTTTACCATGAGACAGGCAAGGGGGCCTTTCACTGGCTGCTTGGTGGGACAGGCTAAGAAGGACTAGATTTTCTCCGGGCCTCTCTGTCCCCCTGCAGTGGGCTGTGCCCTCAGAGTCACACTCCTGGAGACTTTCCCTGTTATTTTTCATCTGTCACCTTTGCTTTTTTTTTGTTTGTTTGTTTTTTTTTTGCTAAAGCATGCAGAATACTTGAGGGACCCATGGCTCTGGCAGTTACTGTTTCTTCTTGTTACTAATTCTTCTTGTTACTATAAAATCACAGGAAGACAGTGTGAAATACTTTACGTGGCCTCCAAATCGGTCCGCCCTTGAATTTTCATGGCCTTCTCCAGAATAACCAGTAGCGGGAGCTAAACTTACTGTGGATTGAGAGGTGACAGTTCAGTAGAACAGCAGCATTTTGATGGCACCCTATGCCCAGACAGAGACATGGAGATGACACCACGGTTCTGTTGAATTTTCGAGACACTCTCCACATTCCTGCTGGTTTCCGGGTGGGAGGTGGCATACGCCCACTCTACACCTCTGTCTGGCTCCTTATCCTTTTCCGTACTTTCCGAGGCATTCATTCAAGTTTCTGTCTTGGAGATGAAGGAGCAAGGATGGGGCCTTGGGGGCTGCCCCGCCTGAGGAGTGGAAATAGTTCGGGCAGCTCCTTTCCCTTGCTGTCCAGAAGATGGGCCCTGAGATGGGGGTGCAGGCCTGGCTGACCTGCTCTGCTCTGGAGACACAAGTCAGTTCGTCTCGTGAGTTGAGCCAACAGGAAAACCACGAGAAGTGGTACACACAGAAGTACAAACGGGCCAGCCAGTGGGGTTTGTGCCAAGTGCCCAGCGCTCAGCGCTCTTCTCCAAGGACTGCCCGAGCAGCCTCTGTGGGAAGTGTTTGGAGATCAGCTCATCAGAGAAGTGGTGGCCAGAAGGCTTCTGAAGGATCCGAAATCTCTAAGCACTGGAGAGGTTTCCTGATTTGCGGACATGGAAATCCTCCAGCCAGGAAAGAGCAGTTCCCTATGCTTCCTCAAAGCTGTTCTTTCTCTTTTCCCTTTTTTTTCCTTTTAAATTAATAGACTTTGTTTCTTAGTTTTAGGTATACAGGAAAATTGAGCGCAAAGTACAGTCCCTCCCCACATTTTCCCCTATTGTGTTAGTGTGGTACATTTGTTATAGTTGGTGAGCCAACACTGATGTATTATTATCAACTAAAGCCCATAGTTTACATTAAGGGATCCCTTTTCATGCTGTACATTCTATGGGTTTAGACAAATGTATCCACTATTAGAGTTTCATATAGAATAATTCCACTGACCTAAAATCCCCTGTGCTTCACCTGGTCATCTCTCCCTCCCCCAAACCCTGACAACCACTGATCATTTTACTGTCTCCTTTGTTTTGCCTTTTCTAGAAAGCTGTAGAGTTGGAATCATACAGTAAGAATCATACTTTTAAAACTAGCTTCTTTCTCTTAGTAATATGTCTTTATGGTTCTGCTGTGTCATTTTGTGGCTTGATAGCTCATTTCTTTTTATGGCTGAGTACTATTCCATTGTCTGGATGTGCCACAGATTGTTTGTCCATTCTCTTATTGAGAGACATCTTGGTTGATTATGCATTTTGGCAATCATGAATAAAGCTGCTATAAACATCTGTGTGCTGGTTTTTGTGTGGATGTGTTTTCAACTCTTCTGGGTAAATACCAAGGAACATGACTGCTGGATTGTATGGGGAGAGTATGTTTAGCTTTGTAAGAAACCGCCAAACTGTCAAAGTGGCTGTACCATTTTGCCTTCTCACTAGCAATGAATGAGAGTTCCTGTTCTATAGCTTTGCATTTGGTGGTGTCATAGTTTTGGATTTTAGTCATTCTAATAAGTGATGGTATCTCATTATTGTTTTAATTTGCTTTTCCTTAATGACATATGATGTCCAGCATCTTACGTGCTTATTTGCATCTGTAGATCTCCTTTGGTGAGGCATCCAGGTTTTTTTGCCCATTTTAAGTGGGCCGTTTGTTTTTTATTGTTGAGTTTTAAGAGTTCTTTTTATATTCTGGACACCAGTCCTTTATCAGATATGTTTTTAGCTAAGATTTTCTCCCAGTATATGGCTTGTCTTCTTCTCTTAATGTTTTCCCTTTGCAACACCTGTGGGAACTCAGCCACCTCAGCCAGTAGCCTATATTCTCATAGGGCCAAACAGAGTCTTCTTACATTTGGGACCTGAGGTTTTAGGACACGTGAAATCAAAGATGCACATGCAGTATGTCTTCAGCTATGGTCATGAACTCACACACACACACACACACACACACACACACACACACACACACACACACACAGACATGCACGGAAAAGAATAGAAAGAAATACACCAAAATATCGACAACAATCATACCAGCTGATAGAATTACGTTATTTTTTCTTTGTACTATCTCGGTGTTCCAAATTTTCTAGAAGTGAGCACATATTACTTGAATAACCCGTTTTATAAAGCTAAAAGTAAATGAACTGAAAAAGGCAACACCTGTAAAGGAGATCCCACAATGGTTCAGGTAGAACTTGCGTAACTTTGATTTTGATTTCAGAGAGTATCTGTGGAACCAACATTTCAAGTGATATTGATGATGAAACATTTTCTCTAAAACCCTCTGCTTCAGAAAACAAGTGAATTTTTATGATGGCTAAATTTGGCTGTCAAAAGGCCTGGTGTTTTGCTCAGGCTGAAATCGGCACTATACAATATAAACATAATGCAAGCCACGCATGCGAACCTGTATACAACTTTATATTTTCTATAAGGGCAAACAATATAAAAAAAGAATGTGTATATATACATATGTATATATACATATATATATATATACATATATATATATATATACACATATATATAAATAACTGAATCACTTTGCTGTACAGCAGAAATTAACACAACATTGTAAATCAACTAAACTTCAATTAAAAAATAAATAAAATAAAATAGAAACAAAACAAAACAAAAAAAGTTTTCTAATAGCCACGTTAAAAATGGTAGAAAGAAACAGGGGAAATTGATTTTAAGACTAAGTTTTGTTTAATTCAGTGTATCCAAGATATTATCATTTCAACATGTAGAAAGTATAAAGATATAAATGAAACATTTTACATTTTTCCAAACGTGATGTGTATTTTAGGCTTAGAGCGCACGTCACTTTGGGCTGGTGCATTTCACCTGCTCGGTAGGAACTTGTGGTCAGTGGCTGCCAAGCTGAACAGCACAGCTCTTTGTGACGGCTGAATATTTAGGCATCATTTGCCAGGCAGAGTACAGAGTACCTGAACAGCAACATCACTCGCAGAAAGTATAGAAGGAAGAGAAAACAGGCACTTTGTGCTTTCCAGTTCTTTCACATTTTTTCTTCAAGATAAGCTACTTCATAGATACCTTGTGATCTGATGATGATATGCAACGTCTTCTGTAAAGGGATAAATATTTTTAATTCATGTGGTGATACAATATACCAGAAAGCATTTACAATTTGGGGGACTTTTTTTCTTCTTTTGCGTACCTCGCACTCTGGGGGACACAGTTGTCTCAAATTTGCCATCCTGTGGAATCTTTTTTATTTTTTTTTGAATTTTTGAATTTTATTTTATTTTTTATACAGCAGGTTCTTATTAGTTATCTATTTTATACATATTCGTGTATATATGTCAATCCCAATCATCTTATAGAATCTTGAGCTGATGTGGGATCTGCCTTCTCATGGATGGGATGAGACGGGGGCCAAGTTGGGCAAAAACATAGGGGAGAGGGTCAGGCACTGGCTCTCAGAGAAAACAGCCTCCAGGAAGAGCTGGGGTGCCGTCCTGCACCGGTTCAGGCTCTGGGACTCCACCAGCGTGGCAGCTTGGCACCATGCCCAGTGACATAGGTCTTGAGCCTTGTGGGAAGTGTGTGCATCTGGTCTGTGCCTCCTAGCCTGAGCACACTAGCCTAGAGGACAGGTTCTCCTTCTCTGCCTTGCCCTGGGTCGGAATCTCCCACCTTGGGGTGAGGAGTAGGAATCCATGTGCAGAATGGTGCCAAGGCGTGGGTGTGCTCCTGAGGGCATGTGGGACCATGGGGTGTCTCTGACTAGTGGACACCAGGCAAGCTTGGCTGCTTTGGAGATGGGGCTCTCCAGGGTCACGGGGGAGAGATGTTGCCTGGTGCTGGGAGACAGTGGGGCACAGTGGCTCCCACGGTCATGAGCTCTTAACCTTGGGCAAGTTACTTCGTGCCTAGTGCCTCAGTTTCCCATCAGTAAATGAACATGATAATGGTACCCACCTCACTGGGTCGTCATGAGGGTCAATATTGTCATGAGGGACTCTGGCTGGTACATGGTAAGTGCTCAATACATGTCCGTTGTCACTCTTATGAGTTCAGGAATGGTTAGGTCAGTGAACAAATCCCTTCAGAAGTGGTGCGTGTGGGTGTGTGTATGTGTGTGAATGTGTTCCGGCCGTTTCCTGGACTGTATTTCTTTAAAGGCTCATGCACTCCTGTCTCCTTCCTGCACCATCAGACTGGACTGAATCACCAGCAAGGATCTCTTCCTTCTCCCTTCACTTCCCCTCTCTCCTCTTCTCCTTCTCAGGGCTGTTTTGACTATGAATTAATTGTAGGTTGGGGGACTTGCAAGCAAAAATCAAAGCCAATAAACTTCAAAAGGACGGGGAGGACCAGGGCCACCGGGAGAGTGCAGAGGCTGACGGGGGCTCTTGGGGCTGCGGGGTGAAGTGGTGGGGGCTTTCCATGTTCCTTCAAAGGGGACACCAAGTGTTTCAGATTGTCACTTAAAAGCTCAGATGCGAAACTTTGGAAATCTGGGTGAGAGGCAATGGTTTCCAAAACAGCTATTTTTATCTTTTGCCAGCAAGCATGAGCCCAGTGGAACATAAAGTTAAACTTGGAATTTCTTGGCAAGGGTTAATAATCAATGTAGATCTCCTAACAAAGGAGATGCTGCCTTATTATACTGGGAAAGTTTTTTTTCTTAACTGTCAGTGAAGCAGTACTAATTATTACTCCAGTGTAAATGAGGTCATTTCCTATTAAGAGAACAAAATGCTTAGCCTCGCCTTGCCAATTCATACCAACTATTTTTCACACATACTCAGCTTTTTAGTTTTTTTCTAAATTTTGATAAAATCCATTCATTTGTATTAGAAAAGTGTAAACCATCGCAATAATAGTTGCCCATGATTACCCAGATGAGCTTTTGTAATGTGTGGGTTGTTTGAATACCATGTGTTAGCTATGGAACAATTAGGCAGCTGAATGGATCTTTAAAACAATCAGATACTTTTATCTCACTGAAAAAATACATTCCTTGGATGTGTACTGTTAAACCGTAAATTCCGGGGAACATTAAACTCACGTCACGAGGAGAACTTTCGGATATATGTTGATCAAGGACAAAAAGACATCCAAATATCTTGTCTTCGTGTTTTCATTTTTTTATGCAAGCAAAAAGATTTAAGGAATATTGTAGCAAACAAAGGGTAATTGTTTTAGCCCAGATGTTGCTTTTGCACAACAAGCAGGTTACAATGTTCCCACAGAGCTGATGAGCCCAATCAGGGAAATGATTAAAAATTGATTTTGTCCCTGTAATTACAGTATGTAAACTACTTAGCTTGGATTGCAAAGGAAGTGATTTTCTAATTACGTATATACTCTGGTGTCTAATGATTGGTTTTTTGAAGTAATGAAGAGAGAGCACTAACGACTCCTTGGTGTTCTGTTGTTTAAGAAAGACCATCTTTAGAGTAAGCAGCAACAGACAAAGAGTTTAAATTGAATTTTCAACACTGTTAATGTGCACATGGATTTGTTTATTAAAGAGACAGGGAAGTAATTTGATTGGCTCTGAGCATCTTGGCTTTTTTTTTCATGCTAAAGCATGTAAAAATACATGCACCGGGTCGCAAGCTGATGGGAAGAGCCTCTCCACTCCTTTTTTATCATCCCAGCACCCGGGCTGATATCGCGGGCTCTCAGGTTCCTGTGAGCGTCTGATGTCTGTGTATCCTGAAAGCATTTAGATCGAACAGGTATCAAATAGCTTCTCCATCAAAGTTACCTTTGTTTTAAAATGAAAGAAGAGGCTTCCTTTGGAAGCATGTCTCGGCAGCCCAACGCACTCCGTGTTATAATAGTTCAGTTGTGCCCTGTGATGCTGGGCTCTACATCAGGGTGGCAACTGCCACCCCCCACCCCAAATGTACGTGCACAAACACACAGACACATGCACACACACTCACACAGGTGCCAGCCCTGTATCTGGAGGCCCGACTGCGGTGGGTCAGTTGTGGGACCCCATGGGGTGGGCTGATGGGGTTCAGGAAAGAGCTGGCTGAGTTCCGAGTGTTCCTTCTCTGCTGTGAGACACTTTGTGGCTGTTGAATAACAGCTCCGCAAGCACCTGTTCTGGCAGAAGTTAGAAGAGGGCAGTGGCTCCAAGGTGACCCCGAGAGCAAGCGTGTGGTGAGGCCAACAGATCAGGACACACTGCCATTGAAAAGATCTTTTGTTACTCATAGTTCTTAAGGGGAGGGGGCACGCCATGCTATGCAGTGCTGCCCAGGGGAGCATCAGGGTTGGTCAGGAAGAAGAAGGAGCAAGGGGAAATGTGGTTTCCAAGAGACAGGCACGGCAAGGCAGGGTAAGCAGACTTAGGATTGGCTAGTCAGATAATTTTAGTAGGCTCCGGGACTCAGGGGCTGTCTCCGGTTGTCTGGTACCTGACCCTGGGGCAACTAGGGCAGGGGGACAGTGGTCCAGAGTGTGAGAGCCTGATACAGGAGGTTGTTGGGGCATGGGCTCTGGATTGGTTCGTTTGCAAATGAAAGATGTGCTCCCAGGGGAGTCATTTGCTATCTCTGGGAATTGGCTAGTTCTGGGAGCGGCTGTCCCTTCAGGGTCATCAAGGCCCCAGATGTCAAAGCATCAGAAACATATGGTTTACTGCACCTGAGCCCCGGGTAAGGGCTGATTTGGGAGTGGTGATCTGTGCCACCAGAGTCGCGGGCCAGGATGAGCACAGGGTGACTCTGGGCCCCCGTTATACCTGACGTCCTACTTGGCAAGTCTCACTGGCCCTACACAAAAGGCATCCTGAATCTGCTTGCTTCTCCCCATCACTGCGGCTCTCAGCCCAGGTGAAGTCAGCCTCCTCTCTCACCTGGACAACTGCAGCAGCCTCCCCAGTGCTCTCCGTGCCTCCACTCTGGTCCCCTCTTGCCTGTTCTCCCCACAGCAGCCAGAGTGATTCTTGCACAATGTAAATCAGACCGTGTTATCCCCTTGCTCAAAACCCACCAATGGCTCAGAATAAAATCCATGTTTCTTACCGTGCCTGCTGAGGTATTTGGATCCTAAACAGCCCGCCCTGTCCCATTTTCCCACTCAATGTCCGTGCCCTGGCTCCATGGGCTTCTTGCTGCTCCTTGAACACACCAGCTCCGTCCTACACCATGGCCTTTGCATTCACTGTTTGCTCTGCTTGTAAATTTCTTCCCCAGCTGTTCACAGGGCTCACTCCCTTACTTCCTTCTGGTCCCTTGTCAATGTCACTTTTTTAGCGAGGTCTCCTCTGATTACCTTATCTAAGGTAGTCTCTGTCATTGCCTGTCATTTTCCCAGCTTTATTTTTTCTTCTTAGAACTTATTATTCACTAACGTTATATTTTACTTTTATTTGTCACTGCTCACTAAGACATAAGTTTCGCACAAGCAGAAATATTGCATACCACCGGGCCCCCGGAAGCTAGAAGTTAGGAGACACGGGGGGCACTTGACAGGTGAGGGGTGAATGAGGGACTCAGTCCCTGAGGCTCTTTCCCAGGTAGCTTTCCTCACCAGAAAGCCTCTCCTGTTGGGAACTTATGGGGGTGGTGAGGGCTGTCGCTGGGGCTGTGTTCATCCCTCAGAGTCTCGGAGAAGGAAAGGGAGAATCACTCAGTGCTTTGGAATGGAACTTCCAAGTCCATTCAGAGGAGCCACCGTTTTTTGGGCAGGGTCCTTGTCCCTAGCGGGTCTGGAGAATATTAAGTACTGAGCTGGGACGGGCACCCAGACGCTCAGAAGGGGTGATGTAGCCCCAGGTAGTGTCCCCTGAAGAAGAGGCTCGAGCGCCCCTCTGTGTGCCCCTCCAGACGGAGGAGAGCCCGCTGCCCAGGAGAGCAGGTTCAGAGGCCTTGGCCCTGGACGACTGGGGTGTAATGTTCAGACAGCTCCAGACATGTCTCCTGTTAGCTGTACCCTTCTCCAGACAGAGGGCTGAAGGAGTTCTGCTGTCTCTGTCTCTGAATCCTTCTTTCCTAACCCTTGTCTGGACGGAAAGCAGTTGATCTCCACTCCCACCTGCCCCGGAGTGCCCGGACTCCTCAGCAGACAGCTCTGCTTCTGCTGCTGGGCCTCCAAGTGACCCCTGGGGAGGGTGATCCTGTGTCTCTAGGAATATACTCTGTCTCCTGCAGGGGCAGCCTCTGGAGCAGAACGTGGGCCAGGGGAGGGGTGATGTGAACCAGCCCTTCCTTCTTCCCTTCCGTCCTCCTTTTTCTTCCCTCCATCTCTACTACTTCCCTCCCTCCCTACCTTCTTTTCCTTCCTCTATCCATCTCCATCCCCCCATCTATCCTATTGTCCTTCCATCTTCCCCTACTCCCTCCATCCTTCCTTTCCCTCTTTACTTCCTTCTCTCCCTCCCACTCTCCCTTCCACCCCTCCACACAACATTTACTGAGCTCCAAGCCCTCTGCCAGAAGTTAGGGGCTAGAAGGTGAATGGGACATAGCCCTTTCCCCATGTGCTGTGGGGTGACCCAGGGACATCCCTCATCTTGATGCCTGGTGCCTGGTGCTTTGTACCAGGCCCTCAGCAAATGGTAACTCTTGTTGTCTCTTGTATGACTTTCCAGTTGTCATGGTGTAGGGTGGGCGACAGGTGTGTAATGACCACGGGAAGGCAACATGTTTGCCTCTAGGAAGGATCTTTTGTGGTCAACTCGGGGCTCATTACAGAGGCACTGTCGATGGGGGGTGTGTGGCATCTTTTTGTTCATCTCCTGACTCGCCAATGGCCTCTTCCCTCAGCGCCCTTGTGCCTGAGTATGGGAGGCTGGGCTCCTGCCATGCCAAGGTTTCCCTGGCTCTGCTCAGAGCTGCCTTGTCTCCCCTGGGAGAACTCATGAGGGAGGGGCATGTCTTGTCCCCTAGTGGAGCCCCAGCGGATTCACAGGGATGCCGTAGTGTGGGCCCACTGTGTGCCAGGACGGGCAAGAGCTGTCTGGACCACCTCCTACTTTTTTTCTGTCTCTGTCCCCCATGTCTTCCTGTCCTCTCCACCCCACTTCAAAGTAAGTCCCTCTCTCAGAGCTTTCCATCCCCTCTCCTCCCCTCCCCTTCCTCAGAGGGGCCTTGGAAGTGCCTCAGGCTATAAGCAATCCCTCCCTCCCCAGACCCCCCCCCCCACCAGTGCTCCCTGCTTTCTCTCTCCTGCTTCTCCAAGTTGCAGCCACCCTGCACTCCTTGCTAGAGCCCCATGTCAGGATCTCTGAACCTTTGCCTTCCCCTTACCTCCAGCCCTGTCTCCCTCGAGGCCCTGCCTGCACCTGCTGAAGGGCTCAGCTCGCACGCCCTCCCTCCCTCCTTGGTGTCCCGCCGTCGGCCCCCTCTTGGCAGGCTCCCTGTCCCGCCAGACTCTTCACGCAGTGGGCCATTTCTGGATCCCATGGCAGGTCTGCTTGCCGTTGGCCTACCCCAGGGCTTGGCACACAGAAGGTCTGAGCCACTGAGGGAACAGGTCTCGTAAACTCATTCGCTCCCTGGGGCTGGTGGCTGAGAATGACTGCGTGTGGGACTTCCCTGCGTTTTAAAGGGGAGGCAGGGGTTATCAATGTAGTGGATGGGATTTCAGGCATGTTTTTGGTGAGGCGGTTGTTACCCAACCCCCCTTGACTCATGCCATGCTTTTCGCTGCCTTTGTCATCTGCCCTCTCCCGCCCCTCCTCTGATCCGGTGGTACCTGCACCAAACTGGACTTCTGGGCAGTGTCTCCTGGGTGGCGCCCCTGCCCTGGCTCATCACCGTGGGGTCCCTGTGGAAGGCAGGGATGAGAGGAGGCCTCAAGTCGGGGACCTGTTTCTGGTTATGTTACTGCATTATCTCTCAGTGCGAGTTACTTACTTGCACCAGAAGATCTGCTACTGCGCTGCCATCTTCCTTCCCCCCCATCCGAATCAAGAACATCGGTCTGATGTGGTCACCTTTGCCCAACTTGCAGTGACTGAAATGACATCAGACACCAAGAGCCCCTCCTATTTAGACTGGCTCACAAAGGCACAAATGGCACTAACTAGATTTCCCTTCCTGAGGTTCCCATTCCAGCAGGAAGCTTGTTAGGCAAAGCTTCCCGGGCAGGTAGCTACCTTTGGGCAACCCCCTAAGCACTCGGGGGACCCCTTACAAGAGCACAGCTCCAACACAGTCTCAGGGCTGTGCTGGGGCCTCGAGTGATTGAGGACCCCAGGCAGATTGCAGGAGCCGGGGGTCTGATCAGTGGTGTGAAGCCGGAGGACAAGCAGGGGTGAGACTTGCCCAGTGAAGTCTCCCGGTGTTCTCCCTGTCACTGGAATTTACAAGGCTTCTAAGTGAACAGCCCCTGGAGAATAGTCCTCAAATTTTGCAAGCAATGAGCTTGGATATAAAATCTAAGTCTGTCCTCCACCTCCTGCTAAGCGTGAGGAGCCTTGTGAGCAAACGAAATCTTCGTAGAGCCACGTTGGGTGCCGGACGCCTGTTCCTCTCAGCTCCGGTAGAACCTAGGAAAGCATAGCATCGAGTGCGTGTTTTACACTGCCTAGATTTTCATGTTGAGTGATACAGAAAAAACAAAATGCAGAAGATAATCTGATTGAGGAGAGAAAGAGAGAGAGACTTGTAATCTCTGTCCTCGTTGCAGATGGTTGACATGTAGACTTCTGCTTTCTGTCTCAAGATAGGCAGGTAGAAATTTGTTTACAAACAGCAGTGTCCCTGTTACACTTCGAGAAAACACTTCTAGCGCGCACTCAGCAAACACCTTTTTGGTTGCCAGAAATCAATCTTGGAGTTGGATGGAGTGTTGAAATCAGTGGTTTGATGTTCAGATACCTTGGTCTGGGGCTGCCACCACGTGCTCTCCGAATGCATCTTCTGGTGCATTTGCAGACACATCCTTAAATCTCTACCGGAATTCTACTTCTACAATATCAGAATGTACAGTTTATCAAGAGGGAATGTTTGCTTGCCCTATTAAGTCCCTTCTGTAACATGGCAAAACAAATTAGATTCTGTGCTGCACTATCTCCGAGCTGGAGATCTCAGACTGAGGCTTGGCCTCGATCACCCCAACTGATGCTCTAGAACCACTGTGGTGGGCATCTCGGCTTTCCCTCTGGGCCCTTGTCTCATCCTGCTGCTTTTCTGGTCTTGGTTCAGAGAGAGGACTTTGATGACACACAACACTCTTGACCCCTGGGTCAGTTGCAGATTCCTGGTCTGGACCCACTGAAAGCTGCTCTGGCCACTGAACCAGGCATAGCCAACTGAAATTTGGGTGAAATTGTGTGTGGTCTACTGCAGGGGGCTCCTTAAATTAGGGAACGAAAAAGAACCCCTGAGTACCTTCTCAGTTCCTCACTTTTAGAATTCCAGAGAGAGAGGGAGGGAAAGAGAGATAGAGAGGAGGGGGGGACTTACGTGCTCTTATTTCTTCTTCCATCCCACCTAGAGAAGAGATGGTTAGATGTCCCACCCCCTTCTCTTTTTGCAGGTGGCAATTTCCCATTAAAAGAAGCTGAGCAGCCGCATAGCACAGGGAGATCAGCTCGGTGCTTTGTGACCACCTAGAGGGGTGGGACAGGGAGGGTGGGAGAGAGACGCAAGAGGGAGGGGATATGGGGATAAATGTGTACGTATAGCCGATTCACTTTGTTATACAGCAGCAACTAACACAACAATGTAAAGCAATTATACTCCAATAAAGATGTTAAAAAAATAAAAGGTTGAATTAGACTATGTAAAAAAAAAAAAGAAGCTGAGCAAATTTGGTTTATTGCAGCAAAGGTCACGTAGTTCCCATTTTTAAAATTGCTCAATGAATTGGGGCAGTGGGGGCTATTAAATGTTTTTGGACTCTCAACTAGCCCAGCAAATTGTTACCTTGGCTGAATGCTGTTTACCTGTCTTATTGGAGTCGATGTGTCCGACACTGAGAATTTCTAACAGGTCGTATCTTTGCAGTTCCTGACCACCACGGCTTTAAGAATATCCACCAGCTACAAGGGAGCTCCGTTGCTTTCAGACTCGCCTGGTAAGGAACATTGTTTTGTAGTTTGTTGGAGTGGTGTCTGCCTGTGTCTTGTGGGGGAGCCAGACTGCCCTATTTGGGTTGTGGGTCCCTGTGCTGGGTAAGAGTTCTCCCAACTACTCCCTTGCCTCTTTGGACAGAGGCTGGGCTTTGGAGAAGCTTCCAGATTCAGAGTTCTCTGGGATCCAGCATGGGCCCCAGGTCTTCTGGGTGTGATGACTATGTGATGTCAACATGTGCTCGGAAGTTCTCAGAATGGGGTCACAGATGGGGCAAAGCCCTGCAAGGTTGGCTTATCGCTGTCTTGTGTGACATCCTGGAGGGTCGCTGTCTGCTGGCTGGCAGCGGGAACGAGAGCTGGTGAGCTGGTGGGACGGCTGCCCAAAGCCAGGCGGCCCCTCCAAGCACCGCCCAGGGCCTGTTTCCCCACCACTCAGCATGTGGTTCTGTGGCTTGGCCCAGTCTTGGAGGAAACCTGTCTCCGAGTGGCTCTGTGCCTGTCACCTCAGTCAGACTCAAGATCACGAACTCAGTCATGGAGTGTTTTCCCCACACTGAAGCTAAAAACTTAAAATAAGAAGGGGCCGCGCTCGTATTTGATGTCTGTAGCCGCCTCCTCGGAGGCTGCCCCTGATATCTCTGTAAACTCACCCTCAGACCTAATTAGCCAAACCCACCATCTCCTGACCATGGGCCTCAGAGGTCACTACATAAACCAGGGAAATTGATAGTGGAATTATGCACTTAGAAATTAATTTTGCATTGTACTGAATATATATCTTTATTGTGACCTTATCTTGTTGAAAAAGCGCTTACTTCTGATTTTGTGGATATTACTGGCCGTGGATTACTTTTATTTTGGTTTTTACACAACAGTTATGTTAGAAATTTGCTGTTTGATTCTTACCTTCTTAGTAAAAATCCTTTTATCACACAATGGGTAATTTATATCCATTACCAGGCCTTTCAATCCTTTTCAGTGGGGCTGTCAGCGCCGTTGGCACAGTAATGATTAATGTGATCTAATAATAGTGTGCCATTATATTACCTTAGTAAAACATGTACCAACATCCTATTCGGATCTACCAAATTCATAGCTTCCTATAATATTTTTGTTGAAAGACAGGATTACTATTTTTCAAAGCTGATTTTTTTCCCCTTTAACATATTTAATGAAATTCACAATTCTTTGCCTTAGTAATCCGGGCATTTGATTGGGCTCGGTGGGTGAATTTGACAGCTGTAGGCACTGTTGTGATTTGTCAGGGGGAGGCTGGACAGTCCCAGAGATCGGCCAGAGAGATTATTGTGTTTTTGTTGGGCCTGGGCTGTTTTGCCTTGAAGAAAAAAATGGCTGGATTTCCAGTCCCTTCTGACATGTAATAAGGAAAGTGTGTTTCAGATCAAAAGGCAAAAGAGCAAGTAGTTTGGCTCAAGGACTCCTCTCTTCCCTCCCCTGTTTTTCCCTCTCTTGTCCCCTGCCTCGGTCTGCTGGTGAACAGGACGGGCCGCACAGCCAGTGGGAGAGGCTTCAGACCCCTTTCCTGGAAATGCTCCTTCTTGACCCCTCCTTTTTTCTTGTAGCTTTGGCTCAGCTTCTCTGGAGCTGAGATGGGGTTTCTCAGCCGGGCACTGCTGACATTCTGGGCTGGGTAATTCTTTGCTGTGGGGCCGTCCTGTGCAAGGTAGGATGTTTACAGCATCCCTGGCCTCTGCCCATCGGGTATCAGTTACGAACCCCTTTCCCCCACTGTGACAACCAAAAATGTCTCCTGAAATTACCAAATGTCCCCTGGGAGGCACAGTTGTCCCTGCTTGAGAACCACTGGTCTAGTGCGATAGGAATATAAGCAGAATTTTTTGCAGCGTGGGGGAATTCCAGTTGGAGTTCCAGAGTTTCCTGGTGCTTCCTGGGACATCTTTGGCTGTGGGAGAAAAGATATGTGGATGATGGCTACACACTGCATCCTTTTCCTGGCTGAGATGCAGCCCTCTTACTTCTTTCTCCCCCCGACTCTGTCACAGAACCTGGCCCGAATGAGGGCCTGAATCTTAGCTTCTTCCACTTAAATCCCATTATAATCATGCTTGTGACTGATAACATTCCACCTTTTCAAAGCGCTTTAAAATCTGTGTCAACCAAGGATGACATTATTGTAGTGCCAGCGAGATGTATTCAAACAATTACACACTCAAATCGAAGTGGGAAGGTTTGTCCTTCTATGCTTGTGCCTCTGTGATGTGGCTTTCACTAGCACCTCAGCCCCCATGGCCCCAGAAACCTTCAGCAGGAAAATGCATGGGAAGAAACAGGTTTTGCCCTTGTTACCACTCAGCTCTGAAAGCAGCTTGAATATTTGGGCTTCTTAAGGCTAGAGGCTGGGGGACGAAGGTGAGGTTGTTGAGCGCAGGGGAGAGAGGGAGGGAAAAAGAGAGAAAGAGAGGGTGAGGGAGGGAGAGAGAGAGAGATCCTCGTTTTTGATTCAGAACAAAAATTACTGCTGCAACATTGGCTCAACATATGCAATCAACTGAAATCAGGAAAAGTATTTTGAAAATTTATATTGAAATACTTGAATCTAGATACGTGTGCACCCACATACATGTATATATTTAAATCAAGGATAGAGAAGACGAGAAATAAAGCTTTTGTCATAAAAATACTGCCTGTAGTATTTGCCCTCAAATGATCCTGCCATATTGGAATACATTTTTGTACTGTTGGCATTTCCATAGAAGACACTTTTGTTTGTTTTTACAACTGATCCTTGATGGTAACAACAAATGAGGAAATGGCTCTGATTTACCTTTGTGTTAGAGGATTTCGAATACACTGTGATGTTTGGTGCAGGAATCATTTTTGGTGACCCACTTCTTTACTGGTTTCTGGTCTGTCTCCCCTACTACAGTGTAAGCCTGGAAAGAGTAAGGACTTGCTGTATTTTGTTCAGTGTTATTTTCCTAATTCCTGGAATGGTGCTCGATACACAGTAGGTTCTCAATAAAATTTGGGTGACTGGAAGGATGGATAGGTGGATGCATGGATGGGCGGATGGATGTGCAGATGAATGGATGGGTGGATGGGTAGATGGGTGGATGGGTGGGTGGGTGAGTAGATGATGGATGGGTGGATGAGTGGATGGATGGATGGGTGGATGGATGGGTGGATGGCTGGGTGGATGAGTGGATGAGTGGATCGATGGATGGGTGGATGAGTAGATGGATGGGTGGACGGGTGGATGGATGGATGGGTGGATGAGTGGATGGATGGGTGGGTGGATGGATGGGTAGATGGATGGGTGGATGAGCAGATGGGTGGACGGGTGGATGGATAGATGGGTGGATGAGTAGATGGATGGGTGGATGAGTAGATGGGTGGACGGGTGGATGGATAGATGGGTGGATGAGTAGATGGATGGGTGGATGGGTGGATGGATGATTGGATGGGTAGATGGATGGGTGGATGAGTGGATGAGTGGATCGATGGATGGATGAGTGGATGGGTAGATGGATGGGTGGATGAGTGGACGGGTGGATGACTGGATGGGTGGATGGATGGGACTCTATCTCAAACCCTAACAGAATCGTAGAATGGTAGGCCCAGTGGTTCAAATGAAATCCCACTTTTTACCATCTCTTCATCCCTGGCCCTCCCAAACATTTTTTTTTTTTTTTTTTTACATCAAAATGGTCAGTTATAGAAAGTTATTCTTATTATCACTTCTTGTCAATCCAGTTTTTAAAAAATGCCTAGGATTGTGCCAGGCTGTCTCTGTAAGTTGAAACCACATGGATGCCTTGCTATAAGAGTATCTTTAAAAATCCACCAGGGCACATACGCAAATGACTGGGATGGAAGTCATGGAGGCAGAGTAGGGGAAGGTGACCTCTTTCACAGTGAGACATGGACATGGAATTTATGAGGCTCAGAAGACTCCCTGTTCAGATGGCTTGTTGTCTGTCTCCTGGGCAAAAACTCTGTAATTTATAGTGTATTTCATGTTCTTGTAGAGGCTGTTGTGTGTTCTCTTCAGCCACATGGGCTCAGCCATCTTGAGGAGGTAGGCTGAGGCTCCTAAGTCCCAGCATGGTGGGTACCAGTCTATTGGAAAATGTATTCCCAGTGATGAGGATAAAAAGTTGCCCCACGCTTGACTTTTAAATTATTGCATAATGGACATCATAGAGGTACCAGTAAGAAAATAATAAAGAAAAGAGAGATAAATGACCTCTAAACCTGGCAAAGGTATGGACTCTGGAACCACATTTCCTGGGTTGAATCATCGCTTCACCACTCACTAGCTATACCATCACATGTCAAGGGATTAGCCTTGTTGTGCCTCTCTTTTCTCATCTCTAAATTGGGAATGACAGTAATGACAATGTAGTAGATTATACAAGTAATTTATGTGATGTGCTTAAAATACTGCCTCCTGGCTCAAAGTAGGCAGTTAATAAATGTGTGTTGCTGTTATTAGTAGTATTTTCATTTTCTCTGTTTAGTCACCTTTTCCCCTTTCTCTGTCTTTATTCAAGATGAAGGAAAGTATAGGCCATTTTCAGATAATTAGCCTTTCCCCCTCAGACTCATACCAGAGCTAAGAACCTGGAGAAGTTGCCAGGCATGCGGTCTTCCTGGCACCCCTGGGGACCGTGGTTAGCAAGTTCAGAGAGCATCAGAAAGGGTGGTGAGTTTCCTAAGTCAGCTTCCCCATCCCATTTCCTTTGTGGAAGGAGCCTTGTTGACACACCACTGGGATTTACTTGGTGTTTGGGGCGTGCATTCCTGGGATGGATGCCACGTGGTCATGGTGGGTGGGGACAGCCAGCTCTTAAAAGGGAGGGGAGGTTCTTGGCTTTTCTCCACCACCCCATGCAAGTGAGACTGCTCTGCGTCATGGCCCAATCTTGTATTTTTAGCATCCACTGAAATTTAATGTTTTGCTTTTGGTTTATTATGTATGCAAGTATCTTGCTGATAAATTACATGTGTAATTGTACCATCGGAACCACTGCTAGTCAGCGACAACATATAATTAAACTCACCCTTGTAGTCATTGAACTTTTCCGTCCCTGACAAGATCACTGACCACTCCAAGGAGGGTTTGCCTCCACGTCTGAGCCTGTGTGGCCTTGCCCTCTCCCTCTCTCACGGCCCTCCCCTCACCGTGCACCCCAGGGCGTGCCCTCACACGTGCAGGGTGGACTTCCTTCAAACAGCGCTGAGCCGGAGGGAGGGGAGGCTTGGGCTCTAGGGCCTAGAATGCCTCTCTCTCTATTTTTGTGTCTATGCCCGGATGGTTATTGGCCCCAGAGTGGGTGCTTGGTAAAGACTTGAATGAATAAATCTTAGAAATCTCTTCATTTGCCTGTAAGCCCTCTTTTCACTCAATACCCTTCCACTCATCTTCCTTTTTTTGGTGATGTTTACTGTGCTGCTCTTATGCCGTATGACGGGGGCTGGCAGACCACAGCCACAGTGGGTCACACTTGGCACACTGCCTGTATTTTTAAACATTTAGAAATACTTTAAAAATCGTCACAAAATGCACACAACGTAAAATCTATCTTGACTGGTTTTAAGTGTACAGGTCAGTGGCGTTAAGTACATTCATGCTGTTGTGCAACCATCACCACAGTCCCCCTCCAGAAATTTTTCATTTTCCCAAAATGAAATTCTATACCCATTAAACAGTAACTCCCCATTCTTTCCTCTCTTCTCCCCCATCCTCTGGCAGCCACCCTTCTACTTTCTCTTTGTGAATCTGACTACCCTAGCTACCTCATATAAGTGGAATCAAACAGTATTTGTCATTTGGTGCTGGCTTATTTTGCTTAGCATAACGTCCTCAAGGTTCATCCATGTTGTAGCAGGTGACAGGATTTCCTTCTTTTTTAAGGCTGAATAATATTCCACTGTGTGTTATCCATTCATCCATCAATGGACACTTGGGTTGCTTCTACCTCTTGGCTATTGTGAATGATGCTGCTATAACCATAGGCGTACAAATATTTCTTGGAGACCCTGCTTTCAATTCTTTTGGATATATATCCAAAAGTGGAACTGCTGGATCATATGGTAATTTTATTTTTAATTTTTTGAGGAACTGCTATATTATTTTCCATAGTGGCTGCACCATTTTACACTCCTACCAAGAGTGCACAAGAGTTCCAGTTTTTTCACATCCTCGCCAACACTTATTTTCTGTTTCTTTTTGATAGTAGCCATCTTAATGCATGTGAGGTGGTATGTCACTGTGGTTCTGCCTATTTTTGCAAAAGCAAAGAATGGCTTTTACATTTCTGAATGAATGAAAAAAATCAAAAGGAAAACAATGTTTTGTGACACATGAAAAGTACATGATATTCAAATTTCAGTGTTCATAGATACAGTTTTCTTGGCACACAGGCAGCCCCACTCATTTACGTATCATCTGTGGCTGCTTTCACACTATAGTGGCAGAGTAGGGCAGTTGGGACAGAGATTGTGTAACCTGAAGAGCCTAAAATATTTCCCACCTGGTCCCTTACAGAAAGCATCGGTTAACCCTGCCCTGTGGTCAGAACTTTGGACCCCATATCTTGTTTAATCCCCTCTGCAGCCCACTTTGCAAAGAAACTGAGGCGTAGCAAAGGTAACTTTCTTGCACAAGTCACACATCAGAAAATGGCCAGACCAGGATGCACGTGCCCGTCCCTGTGCACTGGTCACTATCACTTTAAATGTAATCATTTGGAGGTTGGTCTTTACAGGGACCACCCACTGGGGTTTTAGTAAGCCTGAGATCAGGTCCTAGTTGAAAAAAAAAATGTAATTGTATAAAAATCTGATGCTGTCCTTAGGAGAGGTGGCAAACTGAGGGAGAGAGTGAAGCCGGGAGGAGGCGCTAGGTGAGCTGAGCTTTCCTTTATTTCTTATATTTAAATTCCAAGACCTGTGTCCTGTGCTGCACCGTGGGATGAGCTCTCAGCTTTGTTGAAGAAGGAGATAGTTTCAGGATGCCTGCGTCTACATGTACAGCATTTCTTTAGGGTTAGAAGAAAAGCTAAGCCAACCAATAATGTCTTCTTGCGTTACAAAAGTGAATTCCTAACCCAGAGGAAAGAAAGCCGAGGTATACGGTCAAGAGGAGAACACACTGGTTGATTCTTCCCCTTTCATTCTCTTGATCACATGTTGTTGGGCGTGAATCCTGGCGTGGATATCTTCGGCCCGCCCCAAATCTTTTTCTCCGATTGTGGAGATCTGCTCTCCCATTCCCAGAGACTGTCTTGGGCACCCCCTTGGCCTCTCGGGCTCAGATGGTCAGCTGTTGCTAACGAGGGATCAGACAGTTATTTCTCTCGGCCTCCTCCCCTCCTTACCACCCTCTTGGTCCACCAGGATGTGTGGACTTGGTACCAGGAACCTTCTGATATTTCTTCATACGGAGGACAGAGCGTGGATAGTTATTTGTTCTTTCGTCAATGGAGAGAAAAGTCTGAGTTGATTTTACATATTTGTATGCATCAAGGAAATAACCTCTCAGTCCAAGTGTTTAGGGGGTGTTGGGACTGCAGGAAACGGTTGGTCTTGCAGCCATCTCAAGCAAACAGATGGGATCTCCTTTCGTGGTTGGGAATGCATGGCCTTCCCCGCAGGGACTGCTGTATTTCAACAATAGGCTTCGTGTGGTCGCAGAGAGAAGCACAGCGGTGTTTTTTTGTGAACTTTTGGCTGTGGTTTAAGCCTGGCAGAACTGGACTCCTACCCTTACAGTTTTCTGGCTCAATTCATTTTTGTACAAAGAGAAGTATGATAATCTGAGTTGATAATGTGATTGGCATGTTAGCACATTGCAAGAAAGACAGCAGTGGCTTTGGATTTTGAGTTCCATCCTTGAAAATTTATGGTAATGCCTCAAACAAGGGGCCTGCCCCTAATAGGTGCTTGGTAGATGTTCAAGGGATGAGTTAGTTTGGTAATTGCTTTGTGCCTGAGAACAAGTGGGAGAAATGAGTGATAACATATGCTCGTGCGTTTGGGAAATGGGGCTATGTGTGACTTTTTTTTCTGTTTAAAGGTTAAGTTTGGTTCTTGGCCTGGTCGTGAGCCAAACTTGCCAGTCCAGAGGGGAGGGAACTTTGGATGGGGAGGTGGAGATCGTGTGTGTGTGTGTGTGTGTGTGTGTATTTGTCAGGATGGTGGTGGTGGAGCAGTGTATGTGTTGAACTTTCCCTACCCTAAAGCCATTTTTATTTTCTTCCTGAAATACTGCAGGAAGATAATCAACCTGTCCTTGTCCATATGTATGGATTGTTTCCTGTCTAAACACAGTTAATAACACGTATGATGCCCTTATGAGGGAGCTTGGCTCAACAGTGTAGCTTTTGTTCCTTAACAAAATATAACTTGAGACAACATCTGCAGTAAAAAACGTAACTATGGCCCATGCTGGAATCATTCACCAAATATCTGTTTCTCCTCTCCAGGCCCCGATATTTGTGCGTTTAAACATGACTTCAGTGTTTCTAGAAATGTGACATCCCAAATACTATCAGACCTCCAGTAACAAGCCAGTGAGCGGGACGCCCCCTGGAAGGGCTTTCGGGTGTTTGCTGCATGGCCTGCGGGAATCACTGCCACCCCCAGGCACCACCCAGCTCCTGCTTTCTCAGGGATGGGGAGCCGCCTCCACCCCTTCTCTCCTCTGAGGCCTCAGGGACTGAAGACGGAGAGAAGTTCAGAGGGAAGGTTGAGGCAAACTTGCTTGGCTGGAGGCTGTGTGGGCGAGGGAAGGAGGGCCGGCCTGAGAGTGAGGGGGGCTTCCTCTGATCCCCCACCTGCTGCGGTAGCTGGGGTGACCTGGGAAGTCTCAGGCCATGTGGCCTCCGGGGACCACCCAGGGGGTGAGTGGTTTGAACCACATGGTGTCTAAGGTTCTTTCCAGGTCTTAAACAGGACTACCTAGACCAGAGTGGCAGGGATGTCCACACAACCCCCCGGAGGATCTTGGTAACAGGGAGAGTCTGACTCAGTAGGTCTGGGGGTCAGAGATCCATACCCCTAACGGGTCTCCAGGCCATGCTGCTCCTTGGACCGCACTGAGGGCAGCCAGGGACTAGATGGCGGCCGCTGACCAGATCTGCCTGGGGAGCTTCCAAGACTTACCAGTGTCTGGACCCCGCCCCAGACCAGTGAAATCAGGAATCGCATGGGGGGAGACGTTGAGCATGGGTGCTCGTGTGTAGCTGGGTGCGAACCACTGGTGTAGAGGCGTCCGAAATCACCTGGAGGGCTTGTGAAAACACAGCTTTGGGCCCTGACCCAGATTTATGATTCAGAAGGTCTGGGGTGGGTCCAAGTATTTGAACGTCTAACAAGTTCTGAGGCAATGTTGATGCTGCTGGCCCAGTGACTGCACTTGGAGAACCACTGATCTAATGTCATCAGTTAAGTTGATGGTCATTACACAGACCACGGGGGAGTGGGCGCGGAGGCTCCAGGATACACCGACCCCTCCGACCAGGGTCACTTCGTGGGCATCTGTTTTATACAATGAGCTTCCTTGGTAGGCTTTCATTTGAAAAAGATTTGTGGGTAGAAAAAATGTTTGCAAACCTCTGAACTAAAGGCAAGACTTTTAATCATGGGGCTGGTGAATATTTAGTCTGCAACTGAGAGGAAAACCAGGCAGGTTCCTTGGTCCTCTTTGTGGCCAGATGTGGTCGTTTTTGCCCCGAATCCTGGCCTGTCGCACCATAGTTGTTGAACGTTCCCTCTTGCCTCTAAGTGCTCACACCCTGGGGAGGCCTGGGGGGGCGGGGGGCTGGCAGGGTGTTCTGCAGCTCTGCTCATGGTGAAATCCAATGTGGGCAGCTGTTAGGGCCTAGTGACTATTTACCAAGTGCCAGGCACTGTCCTCAGTTTATGTGCATGATCTCATTTAATTCTTGTAACGACCTCATGAAATAAGTACTGTCATTATCCCATTTTGTGTGTATCCCAAGTATTTGCTGCTGCCTCCCAGACTAAGAGAGGGTAGAGAAAAGTGGCAGTTGTTCAGGCTGGAGGGAAATGGGCATTGCTCTTGGTAAGGGCAATGGAGTGCGTGGCCAAGGCTTATCCTGCAGGTATTTTGGGAGAAGAGCAGAGCAGGTCCATTGGCCCGCAGGTCCACTGCCCAGATGACAGGCCTGGGCCAGGTGGCAGCACTCAGAGCCCCTGGCTGCACAGAGCGGCCAGCCCCTTGGAAGAAGTCACTGTGGCCGTCCTTGGTCACAGATCCAGGAGGCCTTGGCCAGTGAGCTTCCTCTTGGGTCACACACGCTTCCTTCAGCCTTTAACTGTGCAGAAGTGTCTGGGGGGAGAGTCTGGGAACCGGCCAAGGGGAAGGGTAGGTGGATCTCTCCGGTGTCCAGTCTGTGCTTCTGTAGCTGCTGGCTCAGAGCAGCTGGCTTGGCCAGCCCTCAGCTTGCTCTCTGCCCCGGCAGCCCTGGGGGATCGGGACGTGTCCAACACAGCAGGTTCTTACTGAGACGTCGTGTTAGAGTGAGCTCTTCTCCCTGCTCCCCCGGTGTGTGCGGGTCAGAGTTTGGGGGGAAGGGAGGCGCACATGGACACGTGGTCTTCCGAGTGGCATCAGGCCCTGGGTGGCGGAGGCTGCAGCATCCTTTAGCCCTCATTTGAGCCACCTGCTGTTGATCTTGCACTTGCACTGGGCTCCCCTGATGTGACTTGGGCCTGAGAGTTTAGAGCTGGTGTCTGGCAGTGGAGAGAAGACGTGAGAGCAGAGCTCACTCAGCAGAAGCTTAGTGATGGCCTGAGATGCCCCACAATCAGCGTGAAGCCCCAAAGCCCCAGCCAGCCAAGACCCTCCCGGTGGCCAGAACTATGCTGCGTCCCCTGTGTTTCAGATACTGAGACCCTCCCCACAAGATTTCCAAAATCCTCTTGAAGCCCAGTCCAGCATCACGCCAAGCACCTTTCCTTCAATTTTTCCATCTTCAACTTTCAACTAGATGGGTCTAATGAAAGGTCGATTTGGAAACTCTACTCTGATGTTATTAGGTACCTTATTACTGGAGTCTTTCTAGATGCAATTCTATAATCTCTTAGTGTGCCTGGCAAAGATATGTGTGGGAAAGTTTACATCCAGCTTATCAAAATTTCTACCTAAGTGATTTTCTTAATAGAACACATTTGACCCCAAGGCATTTCTCTTTTGAACCTTTGAGGGATTTATGACTGAATTTTAAAAAGGCTGTTCAATTCAGATAGCTGACATGTTCTGGAATGGAGCTGCACCTTGTGAGGGTGCAGATAAACCTTTCGCCCCCCGACAGGGTCACAGGCGCCAGCCACCCAGGTGGGGCACACACCATCTCTTCTGCAGGGTAGCAGGAGGATGTAGCCAAAAGATTAGACATGCAGATATTATCTTAGAACATATTATCCTTAGAGAGGATGACAGCTCAGGTGAAGGAGTGGCCGTGTACCGGGGTGAGGCTCTCCCTCAAGTAGCCCTTTTTCAAGACTAAATGAGCAGCCCTGGCCGTGAGTCTGTGCTTAACTCTAGTCCATACATAGAGCTTGGGTAGCTGACGCGCCAGGAAGCAGCAGCCTCCTGGCCTTGCAGAGAAAGTACTTTATGAGTTGAGTTTTCTACGTAGACCTCATGCCCCCAGGAATCCAACCAGGTCCTCCTAGCACCCCTTTCCCTTTAGAACAGTGAGCTAAACCTGAGAACCCATCAGAAATCAAAGATGCACCAGCACATGCTTCGGGTCAAGCCCAGCCTCTAGGTTGCATCTGAGCCAGAGGCAACATGCCCAGGGTGTCCTCTGTGCGTCACACCTGCATCACTAGCTGTGCGGAGGGACCCGTGCTCTTTCTCTACCTTGGGCAGTGCCGAGGACCAGTGAAGCTGAGGGTTCGGCCTGGCCCAGAATGTGGAGGTGGAGCTTCACGTCTCTTCCAGGGTTTCCCAGAGGGATGTCTCATGTGTGTGAGGCTGGGCTCTGTCTGCCACCCCACCCTCCAGTCTCTTAGACACAGATTCTCCTGGTGGCCATTTGAATGAGAGTTTCCTAATGCTGGTAGCTCTGGGGTGGGGACGTTGAGATTGTCAAGTACGGAAGAACAGTTTGCTGACTCCTTCATCCTGCCTCACTCCCAAGAAACTTCTGGAATCTGGGAGACATGGACCAAGGAGCACCTTGGGGTGGTGGTTTAGGAATTACCAGGAGAGCCTGTTTCCTGTGAGGTTCCCAGGCCCCGACCTGGAGGTGTGCTGGTCTGGAAAGGGGCCTGGGAGCCTCCATTTTTCACAAGCTCCTTTGCCAATGCCAGTGCCCTGGAATTATATTAACTCTGAGCATAAATTTTAGTGGGTGGACAATGCCCCAGCCTGCACCTCAGAATATTCTGGTAGCTTCTTTCTTACTTCTCAGCTGAGGGACTTTGGGTCAGACATATTCCTGGACCTCAGTTTTCTCACCAATAAAAAGAGAAATTAGGTTTATATGATTCCTAAGAGCCCCTCTGATTCTGAAGTTCTAGCACATTAAAAACAATCTGCAGTTTAGACCTGGCAAGTTACATTTTCCCCTGAGAAGGGGGCCTGGAAAAGAAAGAGAATCTGCAGCATGTGAGTGTGGGTTTTGTGGTGTGAGGCCAAGGTTATAAAGGTAGCAGCCTCTGTGAGAGAATCATTTGTGTTTATTGAAATTGCTAATTTTAATTGCCCTGGATGCTCCCTTGATAAAAAATTATAATCCTCTGTAAATTATGAATACCTTGAAATTCACAAATTCTATCACTTTTGTGATTGGCAACATTAAATAAGAAACATCTGGACATTATTATTTTTAGGGATTTTTCATCTGTTGATTTAGAAATCTGGGGCCTTTATGAAACTTGCATGAATATTCTTTTGTATTCACACCTACCATCAAGACACAAAGAAATAGCCAAAAAATATTGTCCAGTGATTCTTTGATGCAATGCATGTGTTTTTTAAACAACAAATCCATTGTGAATGAGAGGAGATATAAAATAGGCTGTGTGTGAGTGTAGGTGGGGGGAGCAGCTTGATCTCCTAAGAGAGAATAGCCTGACAATTCAAAGCCACAGAAGTCAGAAGGTTTAGATTTTACATATACTAATACAACGTTTTAAAATAACAATATAATTTTGGACTGATGATATCAGAATATGGTATTCACTATTTCTCAGAATAATCCAATTTAGAACAATGTATTCTGAGCAGGTTTGGAAAAAATAAGTCTATCATCCCGTGGTATAAGATAATGCATTAATTTTTATGAGTGAGTTATGAAGATGTACAACTCGGTCAAGAGTTAGGATAAACATAATATTCCTTAATTAATCCATTATGCCATGGTATACATGTGCCATTTTTATTACCTTAAAAATGAAAAATGTCAAAAAAGGAAATGGCTGCTTTTTTATATCAAAAAAGCCTTTTTTGAAAAATCATAAAATGTCTAATCTAATTCACCATATAATACTAATGAGCTTGACAAGCCATCTCAATGCACAGTTTAGGATAAAAGGTCATCAGTTTCTGGCAGTCAAATTCCAGTACTTTTTTAGATGAGGCAGAACCTTTCAGCACCAAATATCGGAAATGGCATGTGTGATTAGAAGTGTTATTAATAGCTATTTGTTATTAACATAGTAGAGATTTAGAAATTCATATCATACCCTCCCTGCATTTTCTAAATCTCATGGCTGCAGATGCCAAGAGCATTTGCGGAGCTGAGGCATTGCCCCTCAGATCTGTTTAACTTGTTGCCCATCCCGGTTCTGAGTGGTGTTGAGTAGGGATCTCACACACACACACACACACGGATTTCTGTCTGATACTGCATTTAATTTCCTCAAATCTCTCTGAATCCCCTGCACTTATTTTCTGGCGTCTCCCTGCTCTCTGAGCAGCGTTCCTTTGCTCTGTATGTGTCAGTGTCATCTGCCTGCTGTGTCTTTTGTCTCATCACGGAATGCGCCTTGTGGAGGCACCTTTGGCAGTGATACACACGGTGGCTGCAGTCAGCCTTGTTATGGAAAAGAATTGCCCGGTGGGTTGAGGGAATGGCCAACAGCGGACTAGAATCATGAGGCTGAAAGGAATATTGCCGACTGGAGGTCATTTTTCCCAACTGAGGGGCAACAGTTTGCCACTATAAACTGCACATTGCAGTCAGTATATGTTTTATTAAACCATTTAAGGAACTTGGGAGCCATTTCATTTAAACTTCCTGCTTGATGTAGCTCAGGGCCGAGCCCAGAGCAGCTCATGAAAGAGGCCTGGAGTCGTTTGCAGAAGAAATACCCTCAGTGCCCAGCAGGATGCACTGCAACTGGGGAGCCAGGCCAGGCCAGGGTGGTACCCAGGACTCTGGGCTCCTCAGTGTTTGAGGGCACGAGGGTGTGCGTGAGTGTGTGTAGGGTCCAGCGCCAGCTCTGCCACTGACCAGCTCTGTGCTTTACCTTTCAAAATAATTAACAGAGTGGAATCAGGAATTTTGGCTTTTTCAGCCCTAACTGGTGGTCTTTAGTAGGTGGCCTTAATTCTACAAAGTTATATAACCAAATCTTTTGTCTAATTGGTAACTATATTTAGGAGGTAGAGAAATATGTGAGCTATTCGTTTCGATTAAATTTTTTATTATGCACTCTGCATTTGGATTGACAACTATTAATATTAAAGAGCTTGGCCAAATTGAAATTTGTATTGCTGGAGAGACTTAAATATAATGTATGATGCTGAAAAAAAAAACCCGGGAAATATAGGAATTAGGCAGGGTGCAGACAGGTCCCTGCCAGGTGCTTTTGTGTGCTCAGAGACACCAGCCCCAGCTCTGCAGGCTGAGGAGGGCGTGTGGAGGGCTCTGCAGAGCTGGTGTCAAGGTGTCGGGACCCGAGTTACTTTCATGGAGATGACACTGACACTAAATAAAGACGTAGAGCACTTTTGAGCATATTATACAAATGATTTTTATAATCACTGTTTGTATACAGTATTTTCTCTGTCACTAATAAGGAGGTTTGGGGGTAAGGCAGAGGAAATCATTCTAAAATAGGATAGTACACGTATCGCCACGGTAATGAAGGAAAAGAGAGGGCTTTTGTTTCTTCAGAAGCCCCAAAGCAGATTGAATTGATGTTCCGAGGGAGGTGGAAGGCTCTGTGCATCCCGGATGAGGAAGGACTCGGGGGCATGGCCACATGGAGGGTGCTCTGGGACCAGGGGCAGTTCCAGTTCTAGCTCCGCTGCCGGCAGGCTCTGGAACTCCAACCTGGGGTTTCAAGTCTTTGGGGCTCAGTCCCTGCTAACAATGCCTGTTGCTTTCCGCAGTGCATTGGAGGGTCACATGCAGGATCCTACTGGATTTGTACAGAGACCCGGGATGTCTGCAGAGACTGGGACTCTGACAGGGGAAGTGAGACGTTTTGTCCACACAGCCTCTGAGTGACAGACACAGGACTACAATTCAGCTCTAGGACTTAGTCTTGGGGCACTCTCAAGAGACAGTGTCCTCTTTTGGAGTCTGAAAGTCTGTAGAGCAGAGAGGGTCAGGCTGCAGCCCGTAAGCCACTGGCTTAATGACTCCTGTTGGCTGGTCCTCACACGCTCCAGACACCCCCCACCTTCCGCGTGGGCCTTCTTGCTGTGCCTCCTGTCTGGAAGGTCAACCCCATCTCCATCCTCCAGATAAACTCCCCAGTGGCCTGGGCTGGTGCTCCCCATACTCTCGATGAGACTGACCTGTCCCTAGGCTGGTCTTTGCCTTCCCCACACTGTCCCCGAGGGCAGGTCTGTGCTTCCCTCCCTTGCCTTGCCCTGCACCCTGGTACCTGCACACAGAGAGCACTTAGTGTGTCTGGAATGGATGCACCAGATACCAGTCACCAGGTCTGGCTGGCAAAGCAAGAACAAATGATAATGTCACACTTGGTGCTGTAGTAGTTACTTAGTTCATACCTTTTTTCCCTATTGGACTATAAACTCTGTTTTATCTGTGATTTTTGCATAATTCTTCCTGACATTGGGAGCTGGAATACCAATGTAGGGAAACCTCCATTAGCAGGGATGCTCAAAGAATCAGTGGTTCTGATTCAGTGGATTTTATGGACACTTGAGGTTTTCACCTGCAAACACTTTGGCTCTAGACTCTTTGATTATGTCTCGTTTTTCAACGCCCATGCGCCCTGGGTTAAGAGGGGGTTTTCTGAGCTGGCGTCCAGGTCTCCTGGAAAGGGGACAGGGCATGTCACTTGTGTCCTCACTGTCATCAAGCCTACTCTGTCTCTCAGTCATGACTCCAAACTCCTGGAGGGCAGAACCCTGTCCCAATCATGCCTGTTCCTCTCCCACCGGTTAGCTCGTGGCTGTTGCATCTGTGCCCAGGACAGGTTCTGTGTGATGGAGAGATGGATCCAGGGCTGAAGGTGGAGGACAGAGGTGAGCTGACTGGAGGCTTACCCCAGGACAGCCTCCAAAAGTGTTTCTTTTTCACTAAGTTTCCATGATCAGCTAGGTTCACAGTTTCTCTGGAAAGCAGACACCTATGGGTTGTGTATGAAAAGAGCGTCTGGTTACCTGTTTGTTTTCTGACACTAACATAGGCAAACAGTGTCAGTGCCACTTGGCCCACACAGCCAACTGCTGCTTCCTGAGGCATGCATCTGAGGCTCTCCTGGGCTCTCTGTCTCTGTCTGTCTGTCTCTCCACTGGCATGTATAAGGCCTGTGGTGGTGGCAGGCTGGAGGTGCGAGGAGGTAATACTTCCGGGGCAGCCCTCTGTCAAAGCTGGGATGGCAGCTGGCAGATGGAGCCCAGCCTCTTCACTTCTTTACTGGGACAGCCTGGTGTGGGTCCCGTTCAGGGTCTCAGAGCACCCAGGTGGGATCAAGGCCCAGTTGCCCTCAGGCTAGCCCACCTCTTCGCCCACTCTCTCTTGGCTTCCTTCCTCCCCCACTTCCCCACTAGCCCACCGACTGGCACTTCCTGGCATCACCTCCCACACAGACCCCTGCTCTTCCATCTTTGTCTCGAGGCCTCTTCTGAGGAAACACAGCATGAGATCCTGGCGTTGCCCTGCAGAACCTGATGGACAGTTTTTAAAGCCAATTCACTTATGCTTTCTTCATTTGAGCTTTACAGATGTCCCTGAAGGGAGGGAGAGGAAGTCATTACCCCATTCTCCAGATGGCAAAACTGAGGCCCAGAGAATTTGTCGGAGCTGGAGCCAGGTTTGTTACCCAGCTCCCGCCCTCCTCACTTCGCTGATTTGACAAGGGGGAGCCGGGTTGGTGAGCGGTCAGGGACTCCTGCTGCCTCTCCCCAGTGAAGGGGGAGGGGGGGAGCAATTTCCCTAACATTTGGGCTGACAGGTGAGGCGACTTGAGCAGTGCTTTGCTCCCATTCAGTCTGGAATGAAAGCGGGGGTGGGGGGTGGGCGCGGGGAGAGGGTCGAGGTTGTCATATTAGAGAGGGTGGGAGGCCAGGGCCCACAGGACTGCCTCTCGTGGGGCAACTTGCCAGTGCCTTGATCTCCCCCCAATTTGGGGGAGATGATGGGTAACAGACTGGCCCAAGTTCCCTTAATGGGGCTGGAGAGGAGTTCTAGGAGCAAAGGCATGTTTGGAGCTGCCCGCCAGCTGGCAAGGGTGCCTCCACCAGAGGAGGGGTACATGGCCTCGGGAGGGCTCCTGGCGGTCCCTTACCTCCGGGTCGAGGAGACTCCCTGGAGCAAACAGACGGATCTGTCCCCAGCACATTTGTTCATCTGAAGCTCTGCAGAATTTCAAGTAACAGCCCAGGAAAGCAGCCTGAGAACACTGGGGAGGCCTGGGGCCTGGAGGGCAGGAGGCCAGAGGACCTCCAGTTCAGAGCCTGAGGCTGTGCTTTCTCCTTTCTGGGCCTTGGTTTCCCAAATGGGCTGGACGGTGTGCGCTCCCCACCAGGGAAGTGGAGGAAACCCGTGGGCTCGAACTGGGTGGCAGACTGTGGAGGGAGAGTCGGTGTCCCCACTGGACCCCCGAGCACCCCATGTGCAGGGAGAGGGTGGGGAGCCCTCCGTCTGCTTGGTAAACAAAGGGCTTTGGGAACGGAGGCGTGCCTTGAAGCGAGCATCTGGGCAGTCAGTGTTCCCAGGGAGCTTCTACCCAGGCAGCTCATGGCCTTAGTTACATGCCTCTCAGATATGTCCTGAACCCCAGCCCCTGCCCTTATTGAGAAAGCTGCGGTTGGTGTCTTCTCTGCTTTTCTCCAGCACCCACGTTGGAGGCCCTGGGCCCTCTGTGTTGGGTGGAGCCTGTCCCACACCCCACATTCTCCTGGCTGTTTGGTGACCCGGAGCCTGGCCTCGGGGTCCAGGAGTCCACCCCGGTCACCTGGAGGACTCTTCTAGACAAGACTGGGTCAGGACCGAGGCAGGCTTATGCCCTGGCCCCTCCTTCAGGGGCTGGGCTTTAGGCAGGGGTGGCTGCCGAGAGCAGGGAGAGGCTGTGCCATCAAGGGCCCGTCCTCACTCTGTCCACCACGGGATGGAGCCCGGGCCAGGGTCACATCAGTTTCTTTCCCTCCAAATTTTAATATCAGATTCATTTATTATGCTGACTACCACTGACAAATGTTCACATTATTCACTCATTTATTCATTTGCTCATGAAATCTGTGTGTTGAGTAATTGTTTTGCCTTACTGGCAGTTTTAATTCTACATTCCTTTTTTTCAAAAGGTCAGTGGCTTGCTAGCTGACCAGGCCTGCGTGTGCATTCCCTGGAGAGACGTTTTGTAAAGAGGTGCTCATTTACATCGGTCAGTCTTTGAATTCCTCTCCTCTCTTGTTGGCTTGAATTGATACCTTGGGACCCCCAGGACTCGAGGGGGCCCTTATCTTGTCTCTGCCATGCCATTTCCTGGCTCCGTACCTGGGCACTCTCACCCCACAGCAAGATTATTCTCTTTCCTCTGCTTGTTCATTTCAAGTTAAGATCTAAAGACCTGTCGCTATCACAGGGGTGTATATGTGTTGGGTTTGTAAGGCTCTTACCGCTAATATTTTGAAAGAACAGATGAAAACTGTCAGGGTCTCAGAGTGAGACAAACCACATTGGAAACGTCTATGGGTTTGCTTTTGGCTTTTGTTTAAAAGTGCACGAGATTCAAAGGGAATTTTTAACCTTTGATTTTGATTTGGAAAATTGAAAAGGTGGTGATGAGTTTGTGTTAGGAAGAAGATGGAAAGTTCTAGAAAATCTAGTTTCAGTAAAGTTACTTCTGAACTGAAATGTTCGAAGAGTAGAGATCAATAGTCTAAGTGTGTTATTTTATGGTAACTTTCTCTACGCAGCTGTGTTTGCTGCAAAAACTCACATTTCTGTACAGAACACTGAATGAAATATGAATGTGCTTTTTACAGTTTAGTACTTTTAATAAAGATTTGTGAGCGAAAAGCTTAAGTACAAGAACCACAAAACATATAGATAAAAATATAGCCATAATCACACATCAAACCTCAGGAAATTCATTACATAGAGAACATCAGTAATTGAGAGAACCGACAGAAAAATAATATATATGCCCAGAATTCTAAAGGCATGAATCCTTTTAGCTGGGATCAGGGCTTCTGAGTTCTCTAGGGTGGGTGTTTTATTACAGTGGATGCTTTACTTAGAAGGATGTAATTTATTATCATTGAATTCGCATGGCAACATGAATTTGGATTTGGGTTTCTGGGAGAAGTTTACAATTAGTCCCCTCATGTATATTTATAGCTTTGAAAAACACTTGATATTAAAATAATTTAAATACCTTACCTTTATTTTTTGATTGATCTGTGAAATATTGCCTTTTTTTTTTGAAAAGACGAAAGCTAGCCATTGCTGAGTGAAGCATGGCTGTCATGTTCAGAGAACACTGTGATTAGTTGGGCACTGTTCCCAGGCCAGAGGACATGCAGAAAAAGATACAGCCATCCGCACCCTCAGGTACATTGGTCTTATAGGAGGGATACTTTTAATTTTTGTAGATTTTCATTGTTTCCTCATTGGAAACTTCCATTTAGGGTCTCAGAGCAGACTTTAAGAAGAGGCCGAACAGAAGGTCAGGTACGAAGGTGTGCTTCCTTGCCTCCGTTCCCACTCTGCCAGTTCAACCAAGAGTCACCCTCACTCATTTAACCGAGAGCCTCCGTCTTCCTACCCATTCCTTGTTGCTTCATAGCCTTTTGGAATTGTCAGTAGGCTATGATCTCTATGGTTTTCCTTTTTCTATTAAAATACAGTAAGAACTTTATTATGTGTTTCAGTATTTCTCAGCCTGACCCACAAGTAAAACTGGCGACAATGATTTAGTTATTGGCTCGTGTTTATCGCCAATGCAATAAGGTTGTGGTGTCTGACATTTTCTTCTCACTGTGTTGAAGCTTTTAGCGAGCTGCTCTTCTTACACAGAAAGTGGCATAGCTTGGCCTCTCTTTGCAGATGGGTTACACATTCCTTTAACACTGGCATGCTCCCCTAACCTTCCTGGGTGGCTTTCGATGACTTAAACACAGTAATTGGCATGGAGGTCTGAAGCTTTATTTTATGATATTAAATCATTCTTTTCTGGAAACAGAAATCTGCAAAGTATACCCTTCATTATGTGAAGGCCTGTATTAACACGGGCTCTGGCTGATGGATGGTGACGTCCTGGAGGAGTTACGAAGCACATCTCAAGGGAGGTGCCAGCTCTCACCTTTGGAGGTGGGTGTTAGAACCTAGAGCAGAATCCAGGATTCTACCTGCTGCATTTTAGGGATAGAGGTGTTTGGTTTTTCTCTATTAGCTTGGTGCATAAAGGGTAACATTACCCTAAAAAATACTCAAAAATGTGGACTGAGGTGAACTTGACTGCTATGGCATTATTTTGGGGGGACTTGGAGATCTCTCCATGTAATCTTGTGAATTTTTTTTTTTTTTTTTTGTATGAACCGTGCTTTTCTCGAAACAAAGAGGATTATCAGTCATAAGTTCTGAAGACTGAAATGGGGTGGGAGAAAGGTTTAGAAAGAGAAGTTTTTTTAAAGGACTTACAAAGCTGGCACTCAACTCCAATGGGGGAAGAATTCTTGAATTGGGTGCCATCTTGCTTCTCTTGCTCCATGACAGGGAGGGGGAGACTGAAACTTTCTAGGCCCTGAGTGTCCTCATCTGTTAAATAACTGGTTATTGCAGTTCAGAGTCAGCTATTGGAGGGAGTGGAGGCCTGGCAGGAAGGTCTGTGAGAGTCCCCTGAGGCTCCTGGGTCCTAAGGGTCACTCCTCTCCCGACAGCTGGGGAAGCGTAAGGCTCGGGAAGGCTCTCTGTTGGCACAGTTGGGCTCAGAGCTGGCGGACTGCTCTCCCTTGACTCCTAGCAGCCTGTCTCTTGAGCATCTTTGCTCCATGCCATTTTTCCATGATTTCCTGGGAAGTGGGCTGTGCCGTGGGTCTTTGGTGACCTTACAGGGACCTTGGATTACACTGACCCATTACATTGCTTGCAAGTCCCCCATGCCCCCTTCCCCTGCCCAACTTACTATACCAGGTAAGAGCTCCCAAAAGCGGGGTTGAAGACGTGCGTGGAGAAGAAGCGTCCTCTGACAAGTAGAGAATTTCCCACCCTGATTTAGGGCTAAAGCTTTGAACAAGACGAGGAGTCCACTGGGACACCAAAGAAGAAATGTGAAGAAATCCAAACAAACAAGCAAGAAACCGTATGAAAATGCAGAGACTTGAGAAGTGACCAGTTATAATGAAATAACTTAAGGAGAAAAGTGTTTGCTTAGTCTTTCTAATCGCTTTCTGCCTTGTCGCCACATTTTAGCAGTAGAAAGCGACAAAAAGGGGAAAACACAAACTTCTGGGCAGGTTGAAAAAGATCCTGGTTATCTAACTGATATCAAGTGGGCGAGTGTGGACTCGCTTCCGTGTCTAAAAATGATTTTGTTAGTATGTAGGTCACATTACTGTACTGTCTGGTTATTGGACGTTGCCTTAGATAACTGTTTGTGGAGTATTAAATGGTTTTGCTGCCTCAGCACACTTTTTAACTGGTATTTTTCACACAGTTGTGCTGCTGAAAAGGCGCAGTGCTGCAGCAAAAATCAATTTATCTTTCCCTCTGCTACTTGTGTATTGTGAGTTCTTGTAGTGTTTTACCATTTGATTAATTGATATTCTTTGTGTTGGATATCATTTGTAACCCTGCTGTCCAACTCTGGTGCCTTAAAAACTTTCATAAGAACACTACATTATTTATGTGAGACCTCCTCATGACAGAGTACAATAGCAAGATACAGAAAGAAAAATTAGATTAAAATGCTTCTGGCTTATAAGTTTATTAAAGGGGGACAGTGTTTTCCGTCACATCTCTGCCTGTTTCAGCCTTCACGTAGCAGGACAGCTTCGACGGGCTTTGCTCAAAAAGTTTGGTCGGGAAAGTTTTTCCTTTTTCGCCCTTTCATGGGTGATCATCTTGTGGGGGTCGAGGGTCTTCCAGCGCCCCTTCAGATGGGACAAGTAAGGGAGGGATGCAGCACGGAGCATGGAGTGGGGAGGGTCAGGCAGGCAAAGCTTGGGAGACGGGGCAGCAGGACAGACCTCCATCTCACAAGATCCCCCAGGGCCTTGCCTTGCCAGAGAGGCCTGATGCTTTCAAAATAACATGTTTGTATGCATTTCACATGGCGCGGGCCTTTCCGTGGGCATTATTAATATCTATTTTTAGAGCAAAGAATGCGGTGGATGAAGGTACGCCAGCCCTGCGTTATAAAGAGAGAACAATACTGTTGCTTTCCCGTTTCATTATAAAGTTTCTTTGACCCTGTGGTTTATTTTCAAACATTCAAGTTATTTGTTCTGGTGTATTCTTAAACAGGGGTTGTTTTTCTCCCTTTCAGAAAATGAGCACAGATGGTGATGGATTTTTCAAGTGCTGACATCCCTGCTTGAGAAAATGTTCCCACCTTCTTTGTGCCGAACAAGTCAGGCAAACTAACATGATGATACGATCATCGGTCTCATGCAGACATGCAGAATTGATTGACAGGGGAAAATTTAACAGAAACCACACATTCTTTCAGTGCCTTCGATTTCTTAATGATGTTTATTTGTTGGATATTAGCAGCGGCAGGAATTTCATTTAAGGTGAAAAAGGGGGAGAACAAAAACGGAGTAAGGAGAGAAAACTTGTTCCAGGCAAGCAGGTTGAAGAGGAAATTTACTGTTCTGGTAGACTCTCCATCAAAACAATTTGTAACCGCTCCTCGGAGCCAGCTCTGGAGCTGAGGCTGTCAGCGGCTAACTAGCCATTCTCAGACCATTGCTTCTGTTTGCGTGACTAAATACAGACAATTAAAGCCGAGCACTTTCATTCTCTATGAACTCATTGTTATCCAGGGTTCAAGTACTCAGATAATGGGCCACAGGGAGGCTCGGATCATGACGGGCACTGGCAGAGGGCTACGTGGTAAAGCCCATTCCTCATTATCTGATGCGTCCTCCTGAGCCACCAATGGCCCCGGGTTGCTTCCTTGCCCACGGGGTTTTGGAAAGACTGGTCAAGGAGACTCGGTGTTCTGAGCCCTGGCCTAGCCATCAGATCCCTAGAGAAGCCCTTACTTCCTGGGGCCTGGAGGTGACAGGCCTGGGGACCCAGTCTGTGAAGGGCAGTGGTCACCCCACTAGTCACCTGCATCACATCATGAGGGGCCTTTCTGAGCTTCCTGAGGCCGTGCTCGTCTTTCTGATGCCCTCGGCAGGGCCGGGGGGAGACCAGGAGCCTATCTGTCCCAGAGACGCAGACAGCGGCCCTTCATACTGAGGGCTGGATTAGAGGGGCCCTGTACCCCGAAAAGTTGAGGGCTCTCTTTTTCCACCCTGTTTGCAGTTCAAGTGAAAAAACAACACAGAACTGAAGCATTCAGTGTGGTGAGTTAACAAAGTTCTGATTTTCTCCCCCAGGTGATAGTTAATATTCGGTTGGCCAAAAAGTTTGTTTGGGTTTTTCCATAACATCTTATATTTTCCCCTAAAGCATGTTGTTTTTTCAAGTGTTTTTTGTTTTGTTTTGTTTTGTTTTTCTTTCAGCTCTTTGCTGTCCACACTATTCAGGTGCCCTAAGCAGAATGATCCTCACTTAATTTACTCCCTTTTCAGATTTTGTTTTTTGCCATATCCATGTCCTTCTATTATTTGTTTAACATTTTCTTTGAAGCATCTTTATATTAATTTATCTCTCTCCCACTCTCTCTCTCTGCTCTTCTCTTCTCCTACCTTAGTTAGCCCTGTCCTAATAGTATCTGTGAGATCATGGGTGTGAGGCGCTAGTTATGTTTTTCCTGAGACATAAGAAGGTAAATGCATAACTATTAAAATAAAATTTTGAAAAGTGAGTCTCATGTCTCACCACCATGCTCCACACTTCTGAACACCTGGGTACAGTTTGTTTTTGCTCTCGTGCAGGTGGAGAAAGGAGATGCCTGAGAGAGGATGGGCCCTTGGGGGACCAGGACATGCGTGTGACCCTGGCTGGGGGAAGGAGAGTCTGACGGTGGCACTGGCAGAGGGTGGACGGGGAGAGAGAGGCGTCCCGGCTTTCCGAGAAAAAGCTCGTCTTGGAGGATAAAATGCTGGTTCTGATGCCTCTGCCCCCTTCCCTTCACCCCTCCCTGCCCTAGACACACTGAACATTTTAGGCCCTGCAGTGGGATGGCCAAATTCCCTACCAAAATCAGCTTCTAGGGTTCCATGGGATTTTTTTTTTCTGCTAAGTCAGACCTGTGGCGTGTCCATAAGAGTGCTGAACAAGCACCGTTAAGGAGTGCTTTTTGTATGAAACCAGTTTAAAATAAAAATTAAAAAATCAAAAATAAAATGTAAAAACAGGTTCTGTCTTTGAATGATTCCCCCTTTTCCACTTGAGAGAGGCACTTGGTGTAAAGAAGCTGCAGGGAGGGCGTGAGCTGCAGCAGCTACGTGATAGCGGGTGTTTGATGGGGCCTTGGGCTCCCAGCAGACACATCCCGAGAGCCTGGAGCCTGGGGTCCACTCCTGACGCCCCTGGGATGGGGGAAGTCACCTCCCTCACTGGGCCTGTTTCCTGCTTTGTGAAATGGGGACAGTAGCACTTGCCCTGCCCCTTGCAGGGCCGAGGCTTCTCCCATTCCCAGGGATAACAATGGCCACACCTTCCAGACCTTTCTCCTTCCTATCAAAGGAAAAGGCCAGAGCCTTCCAGGTCCTGCTTGAAGTGTCCTGCGTCATCCGTGGGTCTCAGAGGTGACTTAACGAGGGGACAGGGCTGCAGTAGGCACGGAGCCCCAGGACTCACGGGGACCCTGCCCTGGAGTGGTGACAGTCTCTGCAGGCCCCGAGGCCTAGCTGGGGGCCGGGCTAGGCTGGGTAGCAGCAGGTAGCTGCCAGGTGGTTTACCATCCAGGTGCCTTGTACAGTGAGCTTTCTGGTCACCTCTCCCTTGGCAGAGCTGGCCCCTCCTGGGCCTCCTTTGGGTGGGAAAGAAGGACCCCCAAGGAAATCCAATAGGGTGACTGACTTCTGCTCAGGGTTCCTGCCCCATCTCCCTCCCTCTGTTTTCTCCCCCTGGCTAGCCTGGCCGCACACAGCCCTGATTCCCCCTGGAATCCCAGCCTGGCTCACACAGCCCTGTCTCCCAGGGGCCAGGGAGAAGCCCACCCACTCCATATGCTCCATGGGAAGCCCCTTCCCTTCTGAAGCTCTGGGCGCTGCTCCCCACGGCTCCTCACTGCCACACTCACCCTGCAATCTCCCCAGGTCTTCTGGGGCAGGGGGTCCCTATTCAGCTCAGGGCCTGTGAGCACCGAGCACGTGACAGGAGTGAGGGTCTCATGGGCTGTCCACCTAGGCAGTGGATTCCAGCATTCCTGGGGAGCCTCAACCAAGAATGACCTCACAAAGGTCTTGTCTGGATGTGGTTGCTGGCCATGGAGCTCCTGACTCCTGGGACCAGGTTTCACCATCCTAAATACACGTAGGCCCCGCTTTAAGGGAACCAGTATGTGAAATCTGAGTCTCCCAACCTAAAGGCGTTCTCATGGGGCCAAATAAAGACGCTGGAGCCCTGAGCACTGAGAAGAGGTGGCCCTTTCCTTCATTCTCTGGTACCTGTGCTTTAGACTGAAAAATAGTACTAGGCCGTAAGGAGTAAGGAAGGCCAGCAAAGCTCTGGTGTTGCCCATGGTGACACTCTGATGCTCTTTTGGAAATATCAACCCCAATTATTTGTTTCAAATGCTCTCATTTTGGGGCATCTCATCTTGCTTAGGATGAGCTTAGGAGCATATCTTTCCTCTGCTATTGGGGGTCCACATGATCTCAGGCTGCAAGTTGGCAGAGGGTCTTGCCCTTTTACTGTGCAGAGGACATCAGAGTGACGGGGTGGGCACCCTGGCCCTCCGTGGGAGGGTAGCAGACTGAGCTGGAAGTCCCTGTGTCCCTGTGTGGTTTCCCTGTGGGATGGAGACTTGGGCAGGCCCATGCAGGTCGTGGACCATGTGACCCGGGGGGCCGAGGGCGAAGGCCTTGGTATTCACAAGGCTCCCCTGAGTCGTGCCTCCCAAGGCCCTGCTTCCAGGACTTTGGCCCTGGTGGATGGTTCTGTGTGGGTCAGCTGTAGCTGTGCTCTCAGGTGCCTCCTGCCAGACACCCGCACCTTGAGGGGTTGATTTTAGAAGGCCACCCACTCTGCTGCCCTCCACCCTGTCTGCCGCCCTTCGGGGAAAAGCTGTACCTTGTGCCCAGAGAGACCTGCAGGCCCAGGCTAGTGGGGGGACTCTGGGGGCAGAGCTCCGAGGCTGGACTCATGTTGTTGGGTTTACCTTTTCACTTTGACCTAAGTAGATTGCACTTTGGGCCTGTGCAGAGGGCTCCGTTGCAGGCTCCCTGGGGCCTAGGAGGCCCCCCTCTCTCGTGCCCAGGGACTGGGTAGGTGGTTGGCATGGCCTTTGCTCATTCTGAAAGGAGGGATGTGTCTGGGGGAGCCAGCAAGGGGCAGGCAGAAGGTGGGTGTGCAGGTGTGTCCTGACCATGCCCAAGCCCCCGGCTTTCTCTGGGTGGAGCCACTGCTGCCTGGGGTGGGCTGTTTGCTTGTTTGTTCCTCCAGAGAGATGGTTCTCAACTGCCAGCAGCGTGCCGAGAAATAGGAGCACGTGCTCTGGCCACAGCACCATGGAGGAGGCAAGGCCCATCCACCTGCCCACTGGTCCTGCCGCTTCTTACCTGGCTCTTCACCCGCTGGCCTTGGCCTAGATGGTGCCTTTCAAAGAGGCCTTTCTGCCCACGCAGTCCTCCTCCTGCTGTTTTCTGTCTTCTGTTCTGTGCTCATTTCCCCTGGGTACTTTTATGTAGTTCCTCTCATTTAACTGCTTGCTCTTCTATGAGACTATAGCTCCTTGATGGCAGGAACCTTGTGCCTTTTGTCCTCTGCTCTATTTTCAGCACCTAGAACCTTACTCGGCGCATAGTAAGTGCTTAACAAATACGTGTTGAGGGGAGAATGATGAGGCATAGCCTGTCTCTGGAGGAGTGAATGGTCTATTGTGAGTCACCCTCAGACAGGAAGTGATGGGTCGTAAGAGGCTGTAGAACATGGTGAGTGGAATTGGTAACAGGGGTGGGGTCAGTGTTGGCTGAAGTGGTCAGGGACGGCTTCTTGAAGTAGGTGGGCTTAAAGGGTAGGTCTGAATTTTTATAAGCAGAGGGAAGAAAAGGGAGGAAAAGTGAAAGTGGGCCCTTCGGAGCTGTGTCTGGTTTGGTGGGAAGGGTCGTGAGTGCCAGTGAAGCATTCTGGTCTTTGTCATACAAGCAGTGGGGTAGCCTGGAGGGTTTTGTGTTTTAATGTAGTTGATCTTGAATAATTACCAAAATTCTATGTGTTCACCATTAAAGTTCAAGCAGTGACGTAAAACCCAGGTGCTCCCTTTCAACCCCACTCCCAAATCCTTCTCCCGTCTCTGGAGAAAAAGCCCTGTTATGAGTTTAGCTGTACACTCTGCCAGACTGTTTATTATGTGTTTACATCATATGTATGGTGAATACCCACATAAGTAAATAATACCACACATATGTACTTCCTTCTACATAATTAGACCATACTATACAATTGCTCTGAGACTTGCTTTTTTCTCTTTTCTTCTTTTTTTTTTTTTTTGTAAACAGTATTGTTTGTAGATCAAAACATCAGGTAGATAGAAAGAGCATATAATTCTTAACTTTTGTATAATTCTCTACAATATAGCATATCTGCATTTATGTAACAGTATACCTATTGATGGATATTAAGGCAATTTTTATTTTTCCTTTCTACATTATACTTACAATGCTGTGGTGAACATTGGTGCATGTATATCTTTGTGAACAAGTTTGACTGTTTCTGTTGGGTGGATTTCTAGAAGTAGTATTTCTGGGTCCCTAGGTATGTGTATTTAATTCTTAGATAGATATCACCAAGTTGCCCTTCAAAGTGATACTGAATGTGTACATTATATACACATACACCAATATTGTATGTACAGCGCTCATTTCCCCAGACCTCATCAGTACTGAATATTATTGCTCTTTTAAATGATTACCAATATGAAAGATGAAAACTGGTATCTTTTGTTTGTGTTTCCCTCATGAATACTGCAATTGACTATCTTTGCATATGTGTATTGGCCACTCCAGTGTCTTTTGTAAATTGCTTGTTAATATTTTTTCCATTTTTCTATTTTTTTTTTTTTTTTTTTTTGTCACTGATTTTTAAGAGCTCTTTACTATGTTGGGCAGTAACCCTTTGTTGCACATATCTTAAATATTTTTCTGAGACTGCTTTAGAATAAGGGAAGGGACATAATCAGAGCCAAGGCTTAGGAAGATGACTGTGGCCGCATGCTCAGGATGAATGGGGTAGGGGAGGCCAGGACCACAGAGACCACGTATCATGCAGTTGTCTGGGCATGAGGGAGGGAGGTACGGTCATCCTCTTATGTTGCAGAGGATGTGCCTTGCTCCTCATTCCAGGGAGGCATCTGGGTATGTGTTGAAGAAGTTTGGAAAGGTCCAGAGGTGGTTGCTGGGGCCTACTTCTCATGCATAAAGACTAAATCCTTTGTCTTTCTGGGCCTCTGACTCCTGTGATGACTGACTGTGGCTCCTCTTGGTCCAGGAGAGATGTCAACTTCCTCACCCTGCCTGGCATCTAGGAGGCGGCCCTGCTGAGCCTGGCTGTGGACCCTGGGGAGGCTGAGCAGGGACAGGGATGTAGCTCAGGGGAGGCAGAGCATGGCATTGGGCAAAGCCTGCGACCCCTCAATTGTGAGGGCTAGCCCCCATTGTCTTTAGGGTGCCCAAAGCTCTCATAGTCTGTAGCTTGATAACTTATTGCTGCAAAGTAGATAAAAATACTATTGTTAAAAGTAACCCCAGCCACCCCACAGTGAAGGCAGCCACCACACATTGATCACGGGTCCTCTTCAGGGGCCTAGCTCCCTCCTGTCCCAGAAGACGGCTTCATTATTCTGGTTTTACACACCAAGAAACTGAGGAGTGGGGACTGTGGTCTTGCCTGGGGTTTCCCAGGCATCTCCTGTCTGAGCTGGGACTTGATCCCTGTTGTGTGGTCTTAATCTCGTCCCCCAGCAGGTGTTAGGAAAGCCTCTTGCAGGTGCCTCTGAGGCCAGAGCAGACACAGCAGGTGACATTTCTCTTCAGGCCCAGGACCCTGGGTCCTGCACCTGTGCCCATATGTCCGTATGTGGAGACGGCCTGGCTGAGAGCCCAGAGCCCAGGGATTAGGTGCCTCTGCCCCCACCTCATCCCCACCAGGCATCTGTGCTCCGGGAGGCTTGGGGAATGTGTTTTTGAACCCAGCCTGTGGGCAATGGGACTTGGGCAAACCCTTTGCTCCTGCCTGCTGGGGGGGTGCTGGGCATTCTCCCTGGACGGTGGGTGAGTTTCCATGCCCTCTGACCATTGCCATTGGAGGTTTGCCTTGTAACTTGAGTGTTGGGTCAACTTTCAGAATTAAGAGCAGAAAGGTAGCATTTTAAGGCATTTCCTCAATTCTTCTTAGATGCCCACACATCGTGTTTTCCCTCTTCACCACTTAGGCAGCCATTTCTCTTCTTGTTTCTAACAGCTACCTAGAGAAAACACTTGAATGCAGATCATATCTTGATGGTATTTACTAATATAAATATTTGCTTTCTAGAAGCAATGTTACACAAAATGCCTAAGCTGTGGGCTAAGCATCTGAGGGCTGGAGGGAAGCAGTGCCACCTCCGTGGGGCGGGGTTGGTGTCCACCATTGGCACCATGAGACACGGGGAGATGGCCACATGTTGGGTCATCCAACCTGCTTCTTCTGAGGACCTTGTGGTCCTTTTTTAAATGATAAAACCATCTTTGCCAGCCTCCCCCAGGGCCCCTTGAGCTTAATGGAGATGTATCTGAACACAGCGTGCGGTTCAGCCGCTTGCTTCCAGGGCGCCTGGAGCTGTGCTGCGGCAGCCCTCAGGAAGCTCACAATGCATGGATGGGGGTAATAATCAAATCAGACAGCAGCTGCATTTATTTTACCTGGTGTAATATCCGAGAAGGAGGAAGGAACTGAGCAAGCCAGACGTAGGTCTGAAGAGAGCCAGTGAAATGATGCAGACCATGGCTAGGCGAGTGGATGCCTTTGCAACAGAATTGGAGTGTTTTTTTAAAGATGGGCTTATTTCAAGTAATTCTAAATATCACGAAATTCCACTAGAGACAGGGACCACGGAGAGGCCTTGGAGTTTGAGGAAACAGGATTTGATGAGCTTGAGCGTTTGCGTTGACCTCTGATGGTGTGTGTAGGCTGCAGCACGGAGCCCTGGGGCTGACAGAGGAGTACTGTGTGCACATGGGTGTTTGCATGTGTATATGTGTGCACACCCGTGTTTGCATGCGAGTGCAAGGGTGCACATATGTGCACTTGCATGTGCACACACCTCGCCTCTTAGGATGATGAACATTCCTTGCGAATGAACTGGCAGCCCTGGTCTCCGTGTCCCGGTCTCCGTGGGCAAGCAAGCTCCCCTGCTGAGGTCAGCTTTCTTCACCCAGGGTGACTCCGTTTTCAGACCCACTGGATTTGAGGACCGCCTTTGAGGCAGCTCCCTGTCTTCCTTTATATTCAGTATTATTAAAGTTTTTGTAACCCAAATGGCATTGGTTTTAACAAATAAACCAATGCTAACGCCAGCTTCTTTGGCTGGACAGACGCGAATCAGCTTCAGCAAGTGAATAGATGACATATCAAAGAACATGTTGACTAATCCCTTCCCTGTCTGAGAGCATTTTCCAGATCGTAGGCAAATACACTGAGGCGTTTAAAATAGAAGTCCCGGCATGGCCACAAGTGTATTCTGGGGAGTTTCGGCATCTACGTGCTATAGGCAGGTGAGTATTTATAGGAGGTGCCTTGAAGTTGGGGACGCAGAGGGGAGCCCTCTCCATTGCAGGGATGATTGTGGCAGGAACATGCTGGAATGATATTCTGCCTTTATTTATTATTTGCTACCAATGCGACTATCTTTTAATTTTTTGAAACAAATAATTTAGTTGTAAAGCCTCAGACTGATTTTTTTTTTTTGCGAAATAGTTCTAGTGAGCTAATTTATTTTTCAACTTTAAAACATCAGCATTTTATAGATCTGAATTTCACAATGTGAGGATGATTGCTACGTACAATTTGCAAAATTGTGATTAGCCAGCCCTTGCTTTGAGTTAGTTCTCCCTAATTCACAAAGGCTTCCAAGAATAGTCTGCACAAAATTCAGTTTGCAAATTGCAGGGCAGATTTTTAGAGGGCAGTTTAAAGAATGAAGTCCTAAGGGTTTTATCTATATTTATATCTCTTGTTAAACCAAACTCTTATGTAAATGTTACAATCTGTAAATAACTAGCAGGGCTGCCTTCTTAAAGGCAAGATTGCATCTCCATTTTTGAGATTTAGCAAAATTATTAAATGGCAGAATTGACTAAGATGCAAGTATATTTGGAACAAGCTAATAAACATTAATCAATATCATCAGCTGTATTTGTGTGGATATTTGAGGGTTTAAAAGTACAGAGACCTTTCAGTTTGCAGTTGAATTTCTCACAAATTAAAATAAAATAAAAAAAGGCGCTGCCCTTAGTGATGTTTTGGGGGGAAAATGGTGATAGCTTTGTATTTTCTTACTTTTTCTAGCTATTAAAGTTTCACTAAATCTTACACGGCTGTATACAGTCTGGATTATTTTTCACCCTTCTGCCACTGGACTGGAAAGAAATTACTGGCTCCCATCAGTGTTACTGGCAATCCCCATGTTCTGACATCTGTTCCTTTCCAAACATTTTACCAACCTTGATGAAATGGAGTTCAGTGTTAGAAGCTGACTTGAAGGAAAAAAAAAAGGATGATTAAAAATAACATTGATTAAACGCAAGAAGTCATCTCCCAATAACTATCAATGTTTTGATGGCCACTGCAGTTTATTTTTCTTAAATCTAGATAACTTATAGAAATTTTAATCATGTTTAATCTTTGAATTAAACTGAATTAGTGGCTTCTCATTTTTAAATAGAAGTATAGTGGACTCATTCTAGTCAATTTTAATCAAAGTCTTTGGGCTCTATTCATAAGGAATGTTTTTGGTCTTTCTCAGAGAAATCATGTAATGCACTTCTCCTGAGCAAATTACACTTTCTCAATTCATTAAGTCTTCTTTATCCCCTGGTTCCCAGGCAAAAGCACACAGCATCTTGGGGGTCAGGACCCGCCAGAAGGAGGGGTTGGGGGTAGGAGAAGCAGAGGCAGGGTCTGGGCCTGGTTCCTGCAGAGCCTCTTGGGGGAGGCCTTTCAGATGGGACGGTGGGAGCATTCACAGTGTTGGGGAAATTGTGGCCCAGGGAAAAATAAAAGGCTCCCTTCCCCCACTTGGGTTACCCAAATGATTTCCAGATTAATTTCCCCTTTTAAATGGCATTCAGATCTCTCCTAGACTTGGCCCCCAGCAGAATCAGGGCCTGTAATTCAATGCGTAAACAGTGAGGAAGTCCCACTGTGCGCTGGACCTGTCACTGAAGACAGAGGTATATTTCAATCAATTAATCCATATAATATGTATTGAGTGCCTGGTATGTGTCATACGCTGGGAGTGTAGCAAAGAGCAAACAGAGAAATAACCCTGTCCTCCTGGGCCTTCATTCCAGTGACACAGACAAGGGCATCTCATCATTACCGGCCCTTGAGCGTGGGTCACCCTGGGAGGCTCCCCTCCGAGCTGCACCTTGTCTTCCTGGTCAGATGTGGTAAAAGGAAACCAGCCCCCAGCTGCCGTCTGGAGCCTCACCCATCACATGTCTCGCCTCTCTGCAACCTCTGTTCTACACATCTGCCCTCCTCCAGGCTCAACACCTTCTCCAAGCTCATTCTTCTCTGAATGCTGAGAAGACTTGGGGTTTGCACTACAACTGCCCTCCCCACATTTGTAGTTCACAATTACAAAGGAAATCTTAATCCAGTACCACAAATTCAGAAAACAGAGGGAGTGAGAAACAAAGCCACCGCAGCACCCGGAATCCCGCCCCCCTCCCCCCCACCGTGGTCATCGTAAATCGTGTACTTTTGGTAACCTTCCTTTTTATCTTCCCCTTGCATTTCCCTTTTTCACTCTATGTAATCGTACCCATAGTTTTAAAATCTTTCCCCCGGCATCATGTGATTTGTATTTTGCTAAGATCCCATATCATTTATAACCTTCGTTCCTAATAGCTGCTGTTTTCTGTTGAATGGATATGCCATAATTTACTTCACAGTTTCTTTAATTGACATTCAAGTTATTTCTGATAGTTCTCTAATGTAAAAACTACTGTGATGAGCATCTTTGTACAAAAAAAGATCTTTTTTCCATATTTCAGGTTGTTTCCTTAGGCCAGACTCCCAGAGGGGCAAGTCCTGGGCTGGGGGACACCACTCCACTTCTCTGCCCTTTCTCCCAGATTTCTCTGTTTTCTGGGACTTAGTCTTCTTGCTGCCTCAGGGACTTTTTTGGGCTTCCTCGGGCAGGGGCTGCGTTTATCACACTCTCAGTGCTGGGGCTTCAAGACCTGGTCCTCGGCCAGCCCCACAGGGGGTGCAGACAGTCTTCATAAGCAGCTGCCTTTTTCCTGAAATTCCCTTCTTATTCCGTCTAATCAATGCTTTGTGGGTGAAACAATTAGTGTTGGGAGTACACACTAAGTTTTTGGAACTTTTTGTTGCCCGACATCTGGAAAAGCCATGAACCTCCCACTGGCCTGCCAGACACACCCCTGCGCCTACCCCAGATGGGGGCTTTCAAATGCCTGCAGAGCCACAAGTGAAGGCGGAGGGCGAAAGTGCTAGAGGATGGAGTCCAGCCTTGCCGAGACCACTCTGCTTTGGCTTCTCCCACATCACATGGCTTCATGGGGGTCCTGCTTGAAGGGCTGGGCACCTGATGGGAGAGATTTGCTGAGGTGTGAAGCCTTCAGAACTTCCTGGTTCCTCGAGGGACGTGTACAGTGTTAGGTCAAGTACAGGGTCTGAGAGGTCCTCTTCCTCTCACTCACTGACTGAAGGACCAGTCATGAGATGCAAAGCCAGGAGCCTGGGGTCCCCCTGGGTGGTTCTGGTCTCCCAGCACTCTGTGCTATTCCTGATAAATGAGACCACTCACAGAGCCCCCCACCCCCCCCCACCAGAACTAGAGAGGTTCCAAGGGGGTCTCGTGACCTCCTCACTGGGATGAGATTTGCTAGGAGACTCCGTGGCTCTAACGCTTGTGGAAGGTGGGGACAGATGTGGGGGAGATTCTGCTCTCTACTCAGCTCTGACAAGGCACAAATGCCTCCTCTTCCTCACAGCCCACCAGCCCCTCACCCCTTCCCTTCCCCCTCTCCTCTGTCTCCTGCACACATGCCCACCCCTGCCCCCAGGCACTTAACTCTAGTCCAGCACCACCTCCCACCTCCCATTTGCATCTGGATCTTTCTCGAGTTGCTAATTCACCCTCGATCAATAATTTTTATTCTTTTAAAGAAATCACAGAATATTTCTAAGTGTATGCAGGGAGAGGGGAAAAGCACAGTGTGTGTCGTTTTAGATTTGATGTGTTCTGGATTTAGAAGTGCTGAATAATTCATTCCTGTTTAAAAAATAAACATACTATCTCTATCAGGACTTGACTGGGGGACTTCATAATGAATCGGTTCCAGGGTTGCAGGGTTCTTAGGTTGGGCAGCGTGAGAAAGAAGTCAGGCACTGTCTGGGGAGAGGCTGTCCTCCTTTCCATGGGTGGGGTAGGCAAGATGGTCTTGGCCATGCTTGGAGGGGACGTTGCTGGATCTTAGAAATTTCACTTCCTTTGAGAGGTTCTCTCCTCTGGCTGGTGTTCAGTCCTCCAAACCATCCATCCCTCCATTGTTCCACCCTCTGCCACATGCCACACACTTCTGTGTGTCCCTCCATCTACCTAACCATCTCTCCTCCCCACGGTCTCTGTCCCCATCCATATGCTCATTCCCCTTTCCCTTTATCTACTCATCTACTCACTCATCCACCCATTTGCCCCCTCCCTCACCCATCTTTCCATCCGTCCGTCCGTCCATCCATCCATCCATCCATCCATCCATCCATCCATCCATCCATCCATCCAATGTGTCATGAGCATCTGCACAGTACACATCTCTGAACTCCACAGTGCCTGTATTCTAGCCGGAGATTCAGGCAGAGGAATCACTGACAATAATACACAGTGGTCCTTTCCTGTCGATGGCACCTCCCCCAACCAAGTCAGAGCCTCTCACTGCCGATATTTATATGCCATGTCTTTTCCCGTAAAATTCCTCCTCTTCTTCCATTCCTTCCCGAAGACTGATGAGCTGATTCCCCCTAAGGTGTTAATGGCGAATAACAATTTTATACAATACCTTCTAGACCTTTTGTGGAAAGGGGGGCCAGGGAGAGAACCGCATCTGCCCCAAGTCATACAGCGAGCGGGACTCATCGTATGAGTGCTCTTGGTCTAGATTCATCCACCTCAGCTCCTCGGCCTGGGGAAAACTCCCAGAGACACGCTTTCTGGTGTCAAAGTTCATGTCTCCCTAACCCATAGGGAATGACAGTGGCTATGGCAGTGAGGTTTGGTCGGTGGGGCTGGTATCAGAGTGCACAGACGCCTGTCTCACTCCTCACACTCTGCCTTCCCTGAAGGACAGAGATGGCTCTAGTTAGAGGTGGGCTCTCAGCTTCACCCTGGAGGCCAGGTCTCACCTTCAGCCTGGACGCCTCAGCTGGGTGGGCATTGGGATCTGGGGGCTGGGGGCAGCCGGTGCGTGGCCACGACGCTGAGCTGCCTGTAGCGGCTGTGGAGCTCCTTTGAGCTGTCTCTTCATCTATACAAGGGAAAACGGGCCTGCTAACATCTGTTTTGTCAGGGTCTGGGGGCTGCGCTGGGGCTCCAGGAAGACTGCGTGTGGGCGCACTCTGGAAGGGTGGGGTCCGAGGAGAGGGCATTCTGAGGGGCAGCGGGGGTCCCCTCTCCCTTCAGGCTGGGATTCCACGTTTCCCTCTCTTCTTCTGCCACAGAGCACCCCAGTGATCTGGGCGGTGAGCGGGCCCAGGGTCTTAGAAGCGCCAGGTCTGACGTTGCCCATGGAGTCCAATTCTGTGGACCGTGGCCTGGAGCCAAGCCCTGGAAAAAGGCCCAGCCCAGGTGTCACCTGTGAGCAGCACCAGGCGTGCCCAGGTGGGGCTCGCTGAGCCGTGGTCGTGGTTCTGGCCTTCCCGGCTGTGCCACCTGTGGGCCGTGTGGCTGTTGGTGTCACCCTCTCCTCTGGGTGGCACGTCCCTGACTGTGGAGGAAGGGGTGGCCTCTCTGGGCTGTGATGCCGCGATTCGCGCCGTGGACCCACTCCGTCGCCTGCAGACTGCACTCCGCATACCTCGTCTCCCCTCTGCTAAATCACAAACAGAAATTGAACTCAGGGTCACGCATGAAGTCATGAGAGTAAGTTTATTTTTTACATGTGGAGTGTTCTTTATTTACAGCTGAAATCCCCTGAAGATTAAACTTTAAAAAGATTTAATAGTGCTGGGGTCAGATGGTGACCTCTTGCCATGCTCTAGGCAAGCAGGCAAAGCTGAGCGCTTGCAGCCTCTTTGAAGAGGCTCGGCCAGGAGGGCGCCCGGTGTGAGACCAGCGGGCTGGCGCTGCCCAACCAAGCCTGTGGGAGGGGCTGGGGCCTTGGGGGTCTGCCCTGTGGGCTTGGGGGGAGTGGGGGCCAGGAAGCCTGGTCCGGGGCCATGCAGGGAGAACAGGGTGGAAAGAAAGAGGATGCTGATTGGGGCCAGAGCTCTTTGACTAGCGGTGTCATTTTGCTCTGGGAAAACAAGTCCCCTCAAGACAGTCTGCCATGTCCCTTTGGCTTCTTCTAGGGAATCCTCTCAAATCTGGTCACTGACAACTTTGTGAGAAGGGGTCAGGGATGGCGGTGCTACCTGTGTGCGAGAAGGTGGCTGGGGGATGTGGATGGGCACCGCCCCCTCCGCACACCTGACGGGGCTCAGCTGCACAAGCGGCCCTGGGAAGACACAGCATTTTTTTTTAAACTGGGAGATCTTTTTCTTTAAGAACCTTTTTTTCCCCTATGCAATTTAGTCTCCTGTTCACTGACAGCCTTTTGTTAAAGGATGTATTATTGTTGAAATTGATGCAAGAGGAATGTGTGTCCTCCCTGGCTGTGGGCACGGGGCTCCAGCCCAGGTCCCTGGGACACACAGCAAACCTGGACCGACAGAGCCCCTGGCTGGGTCTGAACCCACCCCAGCTAGTGCGGCCTGGCCCGTCAACTTCCTCTGGGAATCCAGGCTCTTCTTGGCATACAGTTATTTTATGAGGAAAGTGGGGTGTTTTCCAGGCCTGTGTTTGATTTTCACTTATAATTATCTCCACATAAGTCTTCAATTTTGGATTTTGAATTGGAGACACATGAACCCGGCTATGCATGTTAAAAGATCAGTGACAAAAATCACATGACATTTGCATGCCGTAATTATTCCCCCAACCTCCAGCAGGCTTTGTTTGGAAGTCAAACCTGCATGCAGCGCATGCCCTTCGCTGGGGGGGCTTTCATGAATTTGGATTTGGGTTTCTTTGTGTTCACGTCTAAGTGAAGCAGGCTTGGTTTCAGACCCCACTCTCCTATCTCTGAAACCCTGGCCTCCATCCTTCCCACCTCTGCGGCACAAGCTGTGGAATTTTTATCCTTTGGGCAGTGTGTTTGGTCTCTGATGGGTGGACTTAGGGCTCATAATGACTTTGCAGGGTGGGGGACAGGTTGCTGTGACCCTGTGACCCTCCCCAGCACGGAGGACATCTCAGACTCCTCCATGCCTGCTTCCTCCTCTCGCACGTGGGGGCCGTGGAACCTACCTTGTGGGGTTGGTGTGAGTGGAATGACATAATGCCCGTGCGCTGCGTAGCGCAGTGCCTGGCACGAAGGAAAGCCTTCTGTGCGTAGTTATGACGATGACCATCAGTCAAATATCGGCTTATCAGAGAGCAGTTAGGCGCCTCTGTGTGCCCAGCTCTGCAGACCCCCGGGGAGGTGGAGAGGCATCTGTTGGGTCCCAGTGGACAGAACAAGCCAGCCTGGGGGAGGCCGGAGGGCAGGTTTAAGTCCTGCATGGGGCTGTGCTCCTGTCACAGCAAAACCTCCACAGCCCGCAGCGAGCTACCAAACGAACTCCTGTGATCTTAGGAGGGGCCTTTGTGCAGCCTACTCTGCGGCCCGGGCCACCCTTGGTCTACACTCCGAGCTCACCAGAGTTCCCTGCAGTGGATTCCTCAGCTCTTAGTAATCTGCTCACTCAATAAAGGGTGATGCGCTATTCAGGGGTCCACGCAGCCTCAGCTAATTGCCCAAGTTCCGGAAGAATCGTTTTGTAATGCAAATAGTTGTTTGTACCACATGTGTGCTTCGGATAAAGGTCTAATCTGGTGATTCCACCCTATAGGAAGGAGATATTTGCTGGAACCAGTATATGCTGAAGGGGACGAGCATGCCTTTCTCTGGAAAAATCGTGGCATGGACACTTATGTGCAGAGGGGTTCTTTTTGGATTTCCCTGCCACTCTTGAAGCCAATAACAGCAGGTGTTTGGTGTACTTTGGATCTAGTTTGGTGGCCTTTAAAAATTAAGGGCCATCAAGAGCTCCTTAGAGATACTGGTTGCTTTAATCTTGTTCTTCTTGATTCCACTCTCTCTCCCCTCCACCCCTCCTCCTTGCCCCTTCCCCTGCCAGCAATAGAATTTGAAGGCATTGTCAGAGTGAGAAATGGGAATTAGGATTACAGAGAGAGATGCACTGTTGCAAGGAAGGCTCTTTTGGATCTTGTTAAAATGGATCTATTTTGCACGCTTGCTTTTAAAAAGTCGGTATATCAAGAAGGCCAGCAGCTTCTTGTGAGAGGCACCTTAGCAGTGGGAAGGGTTGGGGCAGGGTCCATTTTCGGCTTCTCAATAGACAAACACCTGTACTAAGGCACATCTGAGAGCTTGGGCCACATATCCGCAAGTAAGCAGAACAGAGCCTTATTGAGAAAAGTCCGAAAGGACTGGAGCAATCAGCTTACAATGAGTATTTTTGCTTCGTAGGAATGTGGTCTTGCTTGCTGAAAACATATCCTTTGCGCAGAAAGCACGCCTAATCCTAGGCCAACTTTGCCCTTTGAATAAAAATATGCTTAGTTGGAATTTTGAAGGTGGGGGACTGGGAAATGGAGATGGGGAGGAATCTCTTTCAAGCCTGTTCAACAGAATACGTGCTTATAGATAGAAACTCAAAGGGAGTAATAGTTATGGAGTTCTATTTTGTGAAGTGTGACCAACTGATACAATAAAACATTTGTATAAGTGGTGATTAAATTACATTTAAGAGAGTACCTCATTATGGTCCTAAAAAGTACTCGTTGGAGCTGTCTTTTGGACAGACCTTGGAAGGCCTAGGGATGGTACAGACAAAAGTTTATCAGGCCCCACCTCTCCCTTGCTGTATCCACCTGCACCGTTGGTATGGCATTAAGTTCTGAGGGTCATGTCAATATTTCCATTAAAACACACACTTTTAAAAAATGGAGATTTATTACTGTGGCAGGATATTTTGCTGTGGGGCATAACTTAACTTACTGGGTCTACACTTGGGAGAGATACTTTCTCCACCAAATTTCTGAAGAAAAATCAAAATTGATTTGGGTATTATTGAACGGTGCTACTTGATTTTCAAAAAATATTGATTGAGCATAACAGACTAAAGTACTATTTTGTTTTGAAAAATAGTTTTGGCTGATATTTTATCATATCATGACTTAAATGACATGCTGTATTTGAAAGTACTTAATATCATGCCTGGTATACAGTAGGCACTCAGTAAATACTGCCTTGGCTCTGTTACTATACCACCACCATCATCAGCACCACTGCTTAGTTTTCTGAGTTGGGTAAATATTGAGTAATATATTGCATACTTTATCATAATGCCAGGAGGCTCTGGGTGCCCACATGTTAAATATTAATTGTACTAAGTCTGATCCTGTATAAGTTTATGGCCAATTCTATCATGTTAAAATAAATTTGTTGGTGTAAGCAGCTTAGAAGTCACAGAACTGGGGCAGAAGTCCACTCTTGAGTGGTCAGTTTCTTACACCCTGGGTCTTATGGGTACAGGCTGGTTGGGAGCTTTAGCTTTGCATCGGCCTTCACTCTGTGAGGACAGACCTTGCATTTTCTGGGCTGGGGGAGAATTGGAGGGACTCAGAGGACCCTTGATTTTGGGGCTGGGGATTGGGAGGCCTGGTTCAAGGCCTTGCTTTTCCACCAAAGAGATATAGAGAAGTCACATTGGCACTCTGGGCCTCAGGCTCCCATTTCCAGGAGGAAGACTCTAGGGTCCCCCTACCCTGACATCTATGCTCTCCGAGGCCATGTCTACGGAATAGCAGCCTGCAACTTTGCCGGCACTGTCCCTCCCCCAGTCTTCACCTCCCAGTTCTTCTCATCTTCCAGGACGTGGCTCAGATGTCCCCTCGTCAGAAAAGCTCCACCTCCCCCATGGCTTGCTGTCTCTCACCAAAGGAGCAAAGGATGTCAAAGGGAGACATACCCATGGCTTTCAGTAAAATGAGAGCTCCGTGCATCTGAGCATGGTAACAACCAGGAAAAGAAGCAGCTTAGCCAGTGAGCGCTTGGGGTTCCAGAACATTCTCTTCCCTTTATGTAGAGTCATAATTCTGATAGTCTGAGTCAGGCTCAACAGTGAGCCTCAACTATTTATTTACTTTGTGACACTTTATCACAACCTGTGATTAGCCTAACATTGTCTTTCTCTTTCCCATAAATTTAAGTCCCACGATGGAAAGGGCCAAGTGCATGTTGCTCTTACCTGGTCCACAGGAAGTACTCAGTGAGTACTGGTTGAAAGGGAGCGTGCTTCTGTGATCCGTGAGGCTCCTCTTCCTGGCCAGAGCCCCAGTTTCATCTCTAGAGGACAGTGGACCCGAGACAGACAGAAGTCTGGGAGTTCCAATGGAGCCCTACTTGGTTCCGTGTTCTCTCTCCCTCTTATGGGTCTCCAGAGAAAAGAATTGGGTGAAGGGCTTGTGCCCACACTGGGCTTCCAGGTGGGGTTTAGCCCCTGAGGCCAACATGGCTATGGGGCCTCTGGATAAGAGGCTCTCCTTCTTCATCCTCCTTGTGTGATGCTACATCTGTCTGGAGCTTCCTGGATCTTTCCTGGGTGAAATCTGCTCATGGCTGCAGGCCTGCCTGATCCCCAGGGCAGTGTCCCATTGTCTACCTTCTGTACTTGTTTCATCGGTAGCTTCCACGTCACCTGCCCTGACCTTGCCCACACCCTGAGCCCTACCTGTGAAAGGGCACGCCCACCCCCAGCCGGACCCCACCAAGATGAACCACAGACAACCCCTCCCACACACACAAATTAGTGGACTGTGTCTGTGTTGACACTTTCATTCTCACCCTAATGATATGTTTATTTAACTGATGACTGCTGTCCTCATTAGGGACTCATTGTTGAGCCTGGAATAGTGATTATTTTTGCTGATATTCCTTTTCTGCAATGATGATTTTTTAAAAAATCACTCTTTTGGTGTGCTATGAATCCTTAATGAGGATAGTTAAATTTAAAAGAAACCCCCAAACCACCCTTCAGGTTGAAAATAGAAGTGTCTGCACAAGCAGGCTGCTAATCTGCTGATTATTGATGGACATGATTGGTGACAGACCCACAGCTTTCAGTAAAATGAGAACTCCATGCATCTGAGCATGGTAGCAACCAGGAAAAGAAGCAGCTTAGCCAATGGAAAGTGAATGCTTGGGGTTCCAGACATTCTCTTCCCATTAGGGAGAGTCATAATTCTGATGGGTTGAGTATTAATAATGGCATCCAAATTAGACCCAGAGCTGGGTGATTCTTGGGAATGGATGGAGAAAGATGTTTATAAAAGCTTATTAGCCGAATACCCAGCAAGTTGGATAGACTTTCCAACCCCTGAAACCTACCTTTTTCCTTTGGAATTCTAATCAAATGCCCTCATGACAGGTGAGTACTTCCTGCTTCTCAGATGAGGATTAAGACTCTTAGAAAAGCAGCACTTTGGCTAAGACTGGGGTCAGGGTGTGCTGGAGTGACACCATGTGTCTCGCCTGCAAGCCTCTGTCTTCTCATCTGTGGACTAAGCCCATTACAGCAGTGACAGTGCGGTGGGAAGCATCCTGCGGCGGCTTGATGGTAGGGATGGGAATCCCAGTGGCCTCAGTCCAGTGACCAGCCTTTACAGGTCTCCATACAGCATAGGGACCTGGGGTGGGTGGGAGATGGGGTGGGGGGTGACATGAGGAAGCCACAAGGGAACAGGTGTGGCCAGACCTGGGGGATTTAGCACAGGTGGGAATGAACTCAGGACCTGGTTACTGGTTCCAGTATTAGCTGTGTGATCTGGGGCATGCCACTTGTCCTCTTGGAACCTTAGTTTCCTCACCTTGTACTAGGGGTGTTGGGCATCAAATAAAATAATAACACATGTCAGGGGCTCAGTTACATCTTAAATCCCAATAGTGGAAGCTGCTGTGACACGGCCACCTCCTCCCGTATGTGTGCTGACTGGCCTCACAGGTGTAGCATCTCCTCTCTTCTCAAGGTCCGTGAGCTTCTGGAAGCCTGGTCCCACCCAGCCGCTCTTTACCGCATGACCCAGCCTTGCACCAGACAGGAGCATGTGCTAGGTTAGTGCTGTGGGTGTCTGGTCACCTGAGCTGCCCGGCTCCGGCCCACTTCCCAGCCTGGGGCACCTCCCCCCAGCCTCTTGGCTCCTGCCCTCTAGGGCATCCGTTCTTCCCTCAGCCAGCACGTGTTGAAAGGCTGTGAGTGCCGCTTCCTGCGTGGCTCCTGGTCCACACTTGGGCGTGGACAGAATGTTCCTCGCTGGAGCTGCCTCCAAATGGTGGCCTTTAAAACATTCCTGCTTGTTCACTAACCACCAGGGCTTAGGATATGGGCTTACTCTCTGTCTTGGTCCTGCACGGGTCCCCTCCAGCTACTGCCATCCGCAGCTCAACATTGGGCCATCCAGCAGCCACTGAGAACCACTGGGTTCAAGGGGTGACACCCACCCAGCTCTGACTCTCCTCACCAAATTAATTTCTCCTAAATACAGATTCAGGAGTTCTGAGGCAGAGCATGGATGGACCAGGGAAGAGGTGACCCCGCCCAGAAACGTGGGCTGGTCGGCACACTCTGGGCAGACTGTGTGTCCTCCGCTGTTTTAGGTAGGCTCCGACATGAGTGTGTGGCAGGGCCTGACCTTGGGGGGACTGAGAGTCCAGCTGGAAAGATGGAGTGCATGTTTGTTGGTGCATTCCTCATCTGGTCCCCTTAGAAGACGTCCTCCCAGGAGGGCAGGGACCATGTCTGACCTTTCCCTGTTGATTCTCTGGCATCTGGCACATAGTAGTTGCTCAGTAAATATTTGCTGAATGAATGAATGAATGAATGAATGAATGGGGTACCTGCTTGTGGAATGCTAATGATGCTTGGAAGGGCAAGAGAAGAGAGCACAGGGCAGTACTGGATCAGCTTTGCCAGAGGGATTGGATAAACAATTGCTATTGAAATTCAGAGGCTGGCCAGGGGCCCTTTCAGGCTTTGGCTGCCAAAGGCTTCTTTGGAGAGACTGCTCAAGCTGATTCTTGCATCCTGGTTGGTGCTTGGAGGTAGAGAGGAGGGAGAAGGGTGTGCAGAAGGCAGGGTGGGGTGGGCAAAGGCCTGGAGGCTGGACTGCAGGTGTGTCTAGGGGACAGCAGGTAGATCCCTGGGGCTGGAGGGAGGGAGGGAGTGTGCCTGGGAAGCTTTGGGGACCATCCTGGAGAGGTCAGCGGAGGCCAGAATTCACAGGCCCCGGCTGGAGAGTTCAGCTGTGACCCCTGATGTTATTTTAAGGTGGTGGCTTTTTCATATTTAATTATGAATGAAATTGCATTTGAGGACGGCAGCTGATGACGGCGTGTGGTTGTGCTGTGTGGGCTGCTTTCAAAATAGCTCACCCCAAACTTCATTAGTGATTAGTTTGAGGAAAGTGCAGCCTGACCTGCCAGCATTTTTCACATCGTCTGTGTTCTCGGGGAAGGGCTCTGGCTTCAGGGGCCCTTTTCTAGGCCTCGTTCTTGGAGGCCCATCCCTGAGGACCTCAGCGTTTCTTGATGACGGGCAGATTGTTGCCCTTTGTAATTATCCTTTGCCCTTCAACTTAGTCCTCTTTGAACTATTTGAACTTGGAGCACCCTGAGGGGACGCTGACAGAAACCCCTGCCTGTGGCTCTGCGCGGCCAGGGAAGCCAGGGCTGGCGCTGGACACTCTCGGCCAGGCCGCCTGGCCCACCGCGTTGGGTTGCTGAGCCGAATGGCTGGCGTCCCCATCTCCTGACTTCTCCTAAACATGGTCAGTGTTTGTAGAAGCTCCCATCACCATCTGCATGAACTGTAGCTTTCGGCTTGGCCCCCCTCCCTTTCCTGGACTTAGTCTAAACCCTCATTATAATCGAGATTAGCCTCAGTGAGAAGTACACATGGGTTGGCAACCAGAGCAAATCCCAAACTGCATCTCCAGCGCTGTGATGAGCGTGACATACCAGCGCTGGTCCCGCTTCCTCTTCTGAAATCCCATTCCTGACACTGGCGTGAGACACCGCTGCAGCCCGGGGCGGGGGTGGGGGGGGAGGGTGTCTCCTCCACGGGAGCGCTCTGGTTCCAGGTCCAGCTTGCCTCCCCGCGTAGCGGGCTTGGGTTTGCGCCCCGCTCTGCTGGTCGTCCCTGTTTGACCTTCGGAAAACTGCCTGGCGTCTTTGAGCCTCAGTTTCCTGGTATCCTTACATGGAGGATAGAGTGAATCATAGAAATTAAATACGCTAACGCGTGGAACTGAGGGCACTTGGTGCTGCTGGGCTGCCGGCAAGAGCTCAGTAAATGCCAACTCCTCTCCCCGCCGTGATGGCCGTGGCGATGCCGGTGGACAGCGTGGCTTGGGGGCTTAGAGCACAGAGGCAGAGAGCCCCCCCCGAATTGAACCCTGGCTCTGTCACTTCCTGCTGACTTGGCCTTGGGCAAGCTACTTGACCTTCCTTTGCCTCCGTTTCCTCCTACCTGTTTGAGGGCAGTGCTGATAGCGTTTCGCAGGGTTGTTGTAAGGATTTGAACTTGGACTACGCCAAGGGGCACCGAGCCCATGGTGAGCTTTATTCACGTGCTAGTAAGTATCACTTCTTACTGTTTATCATTGTGATTACTGTATCATTATCTTAGTAGTTACGTGATCTGGATCACATCGGCTAACCTCTTGAGCCTCAGTTTCCCCGCAACGACGCAGGGACACCATGACCGGTGGCCGTGTGTGAGAGGGCAGGGCCCAGCGGGCCTGAGGGGCCTGCTCGGCGGGCCGTCTCCCTGGCTGGCCCTCCTTCCCCTGGGCTGTGACGCTCCGTAGCTAAGTAACCCTGGCTGATGTGTGGCTTTTGACGGAGGTGCTCGCGGGAGAGCCGCGTGTGCCACCCTCCTCCTTCAGGTGACAGCTGTTTCCAGGCAGATGCCTCCCCCATGTTCTGGAGCAGTGAAAAGAGGGGAGAGCATCCCAGATTTAACTTTGGAATGTGCACGGAGTCGTGCCAGCCTGCCTCCGAGCCCACAGGGCCCGTGGGCTGGATGGTCTTCGGGGTCCCTGCTGCTCCGGACTCTGGGACACGAGAACCCATGCGGCAGGGTCTGGGATCTGGGCTGGGCTCTTGAGCCCTAAGTGCAGTGGGAGTCCCAGAACAGTGTGTGAGGCTGGGGAGAGCCACTGATCGCCCAACTGAGGAGTCTTTCTCTTGGTAACTTGTCTGTTGGGCGTGGTGGTGCAGGTGTGAGACTTGATGGGGAGGAGTGGGCGAGAGTGGGGACTCAGGCCTGTTTCCCAAGGTCTCCACACCAGTGCTCTGCGGTCCCAGGCTGTAGCATGCATAGGCCTTGTCTCATCCCTGGGCAGAGACCCGCTCTCTGATGTGCTGGCCTTCCCAGGAATTCCGGAGACAGGCCCATGACAGGCCTCCTGTTAGGACCCATGAAGCCACTCATAGAGATGGACATCACCACCTTGGGGAGAGGGTTGCCCTCATTGCACGTGGCATTGCACGACCTCTTCACCACAGAGTGACAGGAGGGACGGCGGAAGCCCTGGGGAGTGGGGCAGGTGACCATGCTGCAGACAGGCCACTGTGAGTGGGTGGCGGCTGTGGACTTGGAGGCTGTCTGCTTCTGGAGGCAGGGTGGTCTCCTCTGATGTCTCCAGCCCTAAGTGTTCTCTTCTCCCCCAGATACCTGCGTATGACCCCCAGCTCGAGGTATCCCACAGTTGTGAGCTGGAGGACCCTGCGAGGAGGTCTGATGTGCATTTGTCACTCTAGGGAAGGCAGGTGGACTCCCAGGTATACCTGCCCTGGCCCCTGGCAGCCTGCCCCCACCCCCCTCCCAGCCCCGGGATTGCCTGCTCTCTAAAGGGGAGCAGCGGGGACAGGGAGACATGGTCAAGCTGGCCTCGGGGGGTGACGAGCAATGTCTCGCTCAATGTGAGTCTTTCCTGGGGGAGCCAGAGAAGCCTCCGTATCTGGTGGGGGGGCGGGGTCAGGTAGCCAGCACAGGAAGTCCAAACCCAGTGGTCACTGTTATTCCTCAGAAGTGACCTCAGGGGACAAGATGATAGGGTTCAGGAGGGCCCCCAGGATACATGTCAGGCAGCTAATCCCTCCCTTATGGGAGACTGCACCGGGCCCAGCCTGGGCCCTTGACTCACCCCACACAGCAGTGTCCTCTGAGCACTGGATTAATGTGCTGTTCCTTTTAGTCTCCTCCCCTTGTCACCTCCGAATGGCTCAGAGACAAGCCTGAGTGAAGGACAGTTTTCTTGCCTCTTTGAGGAGTCTTTTCGCCTGCTCAGGCACCCTTGCACCCCCTTGGACCAGGGGTCAGAGCAGAGGAGAAAGGGCAGTTTCTAAATTATCACTGTCTCGTACCTGCACATGTGCACAAAAATAAGCCTGAATGCTTTTTCTTAGTGTGCCATATGCTGTCTATTTTTAACTAGTATATACAGGGCCCAAAAGAAAATTCGGTGAGGAAGTAAGAGCATATTGTGGTTGCAGATACACAATCACCGAAGAAACCTAAGATAATTGCCGAAATGACATCCTTTAGAAAATGCGAGGCTCTGCGGGTTCCTCCTGCAACAGGCATCCTGTGCGTTTTCTGTCCCTTCTCCTTGGCCGCCGCACACTTAATTCCATTCCAGCCATGTCAGGAAGACTTGAGAAAAAAAAAAATCCCACCATTAAAGACGTGCTCTTTGTTGTTTCAATCTGTGACCCCAGCAATCTCTTTAGCGAGCCATGGTTCAGTGAACTGGCACACAGCAGCCGTTCAGCAGTGGAAAAATCATAAAACAGATGGAAGCTTTACATTTTTGTTTAGTTTTTAAGAGCAGTTTTTATAACATCGCTTAAAACCATTCTGATGCATCATACTGTTTACACTCGAAGCTTTGTAGCTAAGATGTTTACAGTATGGAGAATGTTTTAAGATATTTTATAGTTATGATATTTAGATAATTGGCAAGAAAAAAATAGTTTGTTGAGATTGCAGTGATGTTAGTAATCGTGAAGTAACTTATGAGTCTCAATAAATATGTCCAGTTTGGTGGAAAGTACAAACTCAGTTAAAACAAAACAACACAAGAGGGAATATCTTTTTAGTGAAATCATTTCCTTTTCTTAATCAAAAGATGACAGGCGGGGCCTTAGAACTCCCATCTGCGCGGCACCACGCCACGGGCCCTGAGCGCTGCCTCTCCTTTTGTGATTGATAGCTGCTCTACATTGGGCCATCGCTATTCCACACGAGTTCATGCAAACACCAAAGTTAATAAAGATCAGTTTTAGCAGACCACCTTAAAATAAACCCAGAACAGCCCCCCATGTATCTTTGTGCAGTGGAACTTGCAGAGATTTTTTTTTAATGTTAAAGAATTTATGCAGAGCTAGGATTTGGAACTCCTTTTTTTTTTTTTTTTTAAACTGCCCCAAAATGGCATTAATCAAAAACAATAACTCCTTTTAACTTTTCTAAGTGCTCTAAAGGAAAGTATGAAATAATCTGTGTGTGGGCCACAAATGTGGAGAATGCAAACATTTCACAATAAACATGTTTAAATGAAAGTCCCTGGCAAGATAGTCTGAAAGATAGTACATGCTGGGTTAATTAATGCATACTCATAAAAATAAACCTCACTTTTAAGATTTGACCAATAAAAATCATCAGCATATTTGGATCAGATGACTTCATGTATACATTGAGCTTCTCTGTGGCAAATGGTCCTTGGAACGCCTGGAAACAGGCTCCAGTTTGAAGTCCAAACTCTCCTTCTGTCTGCTTTTTGTGTTTCCAATACAGTGATACGATGATTTATTCTGGTTTTATCTGTTATACCTGCAATTGATCTGCTGGTGATGGGATTAAATTTATCATTTTAGATGAATAAATCATAGTTAGATAGCCAGAAAAATGTTTAGTTGCATAAAAATGCCTATTGTTTGCTTACAACACACGTTTGATTTTCACTATAATCAAATTACTAGAGTGCATTATTTTTACTCCAAGATGTTGATTTTTTGCTATCTTAAATTGAATCATTTTGGCCTATTCACAAATGCTATCTTTAAAAATATATATACTTTCCTGATATCATACATTCAAACAAATGTTGACTTTGGGTTGTGGATTACTCAGTGTTCCGAGGTTTTGTTAAATTAGAAATCACATCATTTTCTAAGCCTAATTACAGTATAGAAGATTCTGATTTTATATCTTGCTTTTTGTACAGGAAAAGACAAACTGCTACGGTGACCGCTTCGGTATGAAACTAACAGTAAAACCAAACTCATTTTAAAATAACTGAGATTGGAATTCATAAATTCAGTAGAAGTTAAGTTGTAACTACCCAGACAGTGAAATTCTGAACCTAAGATAATGCCACATTTCAAATCCTTATGAAAATAATAAGAGCCTAACAAAAATTATTGAGGAAAAAACTCTAGCATGAGTTTAATTTTATCCAACTTTATTGGCAGCTTATTTTGAACTAATGTGCAATAAAGTTGCCAAGCAGAACAACTGAAAGAAATGAGAAAAAACATTTTTTTGTTGTTTCCTTACACTGTTTGTTTTAATAAAGGCTGTAGAGCAGTAAACACCTGAATCAGTGACTTGGTTTTGGGTTGGCCAGAGAGCTTTAGGACTTATCAGTACTGCTGTGATTAGCCAGTTCACAAAAGGGCAGGCTCTGGGCTGTCCGCTTCAGCGAGTTCCGGGCAGCTGTCCCTGGGTCTGCTGTATCCCCTGCCCCCATGGGGACAGATGTGAGCCCCGGAGTAAAAGCCCTTCTATGGTAGCATCATCCTGGCTCTCCTGGGAGTAAGACAAGTACCCACTCCTAAGGAAGCGCCTTTCACATGAATGTTTCTGGAAAAAGGGCTTGCAAGTCCAAGGGATCCAGCTGATTGTAAACAGTGTCAGCTTCATACCCTCGTTTTGTACCAGAGACTCAACATTGCCTATTTTAGAGAGCGTGCGTTTATGCCTACAGAACGAACCTCTGCGTGTGTGGATGTTTGTCCTGAAGCCACACCTAGGGATTCCTGGGGTGGGAGAGCATCTGTCTCAGCCTCTCCCTCCCCCAGGGAGGGGGCTGGGCCTGGGGGAGGCTCCCACATCTGGGGGGGTGCCCGCAAGAAGGCCCTCACCTGGGAAGGCCCAGGGCCCATCTGGAGACAGTGGGAGAAGGTGATGTGCACAGAGCTGCTGACTCGGGGTCCCAGAGCAACCCCCAGGCTTCCGAGCAATGGGGTTAAAAATCCAACATGCGTGTGTGATTTTGCCATGGAGAAGTCGCATAGCTTCCATCAGATTTTTGAGGAAGTGCCTTTCTGATTTGTACCTGAGAAACAGATAAACTTAGATGTAAAAACTAGGAGATGGTAACCTCTTTTTGGAGAAACTGGGTGCTGCTTCAGGACAGATACAGATGTCTGCTCCTGGGAAAGTCTGAACCACAGGACACGGGGTAGGATGTGGGGCAGGAGGCACGAGGTCGGTACCCCGCCCCCCGCCCAGTGCATCACACAGAGTGCGGCTGTTTCAGTACTTTGTAAGGTAATGTGTTGATGGGACAGCTGTGATGGCCACAAGCAGCAAGGGCTGGGGGAGTGAGCCGAGACCTCGGGTGGGGAGGAGCAGTCCAAGGGTGGGGGCCCTGCCCTGGGCCGTCTCTCTGGCCTCCCATCCTTGTGGCCTGTCCCCAGTGATGGGACTTGGATGTGGCCGCGGCCCATCTCAGAGGCCGTGCTCCGAGTGCCTCCTTCCTTCCCACCTTTGTGCCCACACTGGTCCTTATGGCTCGGGAATTAGCAGCTCCGTGGCTTACTTTCCGCCACCAGCACCTGACACGTCCTGGAAGCCACTTGTGGAATGAGTCCCTCTCCTGGGCCGAAGCAGAGGGGGAAGACAGTTTATTTGCCCAGGCTGGGCTTGTGGTGGCTTCAGGAATTCAAGTTCCCCATGGCCAGGAGGTCCTTTGGAGACTCCTATGTTCAATCCTCTCGTTGGACAGTTGGGAGAGTCAAGGCTCGAAGGGAAGAGACTCTGAGGTCAGACAGCGAACTAGTGGTAGGGCTGGGCGAGGACAGGCCTAGCCCCATGACCTTGTCCCTGTGTCACCCTCCTCCTCTGGTTCAGTGTGTGTGAGCCAACATTCTGTGGGAGACACGTAAGAGGTGGCCAGCTCCGTGCAATTTTCCCTCCTGCTGGCTCAGCGTAACAACAATGTTCCAGGCACATTATGTCAATTAGTTAATTACTAGTCATCTCATTTAATTTAATTAATTCTTGCAACAACCTTATGAGGTAGGTACTACTTTCATCCCCATTTTACAGATGAGGAAACTGTGTAGTGGTCAAGCCCAGGCCACTCACTGCAAAGTCGGTGCTCTCAGCTCCCTGCCCCGCACTGTTCCCCAGCGCTAAGAGATGACTTCAGATTCAACTTGGCTGAGCATTTTTCTCTTTGATATAGTTAAGTATCTATTATACATACTTAGATGGGGAATAAATATTGTTTTTGGTTTATGGCAGTGTTATATAAGATTTCCATTAAAAACAAATTGATTTAAGGAAATCTATGAGTCAATTTCATGAAAAATCCTAATGAATTAATGGTACAGGTATAAGCAGATATGGCGATAAGGTGAAGGTGGCATGCAAGTGATTGAAATGTGGGCCACATTGTCCCCAATCCAGTTAGGGTGGGAGGAAAAAGGAAAATGTAGTCACTCCCTATTTAGAAATTTCACATGAGTTCTTGTCTTTATTCTGGGAGATGGCCTCTGACGATGTCTAATGGCCAGTTTGCGTAAGGGAGAATCTTAGGTGTTTGTTTTTCTTGACATGTGCCTAAGGCAGCAGCTCTTTACCCACTAATAAAAGCTATGGATCCAGGAAGCCTATGGTCTTGCTCAGGGGTCATGCCTGGGTCTGAGTCCACCTGCCTCAACGGGGACTGGCCTTTAGCTTAGAGTGGCAGGACGGGAAGCAGAAGAGAGGAGTGGGCAGCTAATCGGGACCGGAAGACCGTCAGTGTGGGAAGGCATCTTTAGCTCCTGTGTGTAAACACCAGGTTGCCCAGGTGTGGCTGCCTGTCCTGGGGTTGGCATAAGGCCCTGCTAATCACCAGGCACCCAGGACATGTCCTTCTATGCCACTATGACTGCTGCCACAGAATTAACAGTGTCTTGGCCATCAGGAAATCTCCAATGCAATGGTTCTCAGATTGGCTTCCAGGGGACCTCAGGGGTTCTAAGAAGAAGTCTTGGGAGCCAAGAGAAGGGGAGGGCTCAGGGCTCTCCTCTGCAGCTTTGGCTAGAGGAACTGCTTTTATCAGCTCGTATGTGGTAAGATTTCCTTGGAAAAGGACTCTGCTAGAAAATGCTGAAAAAACATGATCTAGACCAAGTTCTTGATTCTGTAGATGGGAAACCAAATTCCACGGAAGAGCAAAGAATCACAACGATTGACTCTCTACAGTCATTTTAAATAGAAAATGTCTTTATTTAGGCAGATCAGTGGAGCTTGGTAGAAGAAACAAAAGATACACTTGAAAGGAGTCATGAGGATTCCTACAGTCCAGTCCCCTGCTTCCGGTAGCCTGGCCACCAGCACATTTGGTAGAGATGGATGTCCACCTGGGAGCAAGCTCCCCACAGGCAGGGGGCCCAGGAGTCACAGGGCAGAACTGCTGAGCAGTATCAGACAGTGCTGGCTGATGGTCGAGTGGGGACTGGGTGCCAGACCCTGGGCTAAGCACTTGCAGATGTGCTATCTCCATTCTAAAGATGAAGAAATGGAGGCTCGGTGATGACGTGAATTCTCAATATCAGTGCTGGGCCTTACTGGGCTCTGGTCTAGAGTCTGTGCTCCTGATGGCTGTGGCTCCTGCCTCCCAGGAGCTGTCCATCAGTGTCTAGCAGGTGCAGGTGTCTCATGGTCAGAAATACCTCTCTGAGCGCTCTCACCCTGAAGGTTCAGACAGGAGGCAGGAATGTTTGTCTCCCTTCTCCTGAGTCTGCGGGGGTTTGTGCAGAGTCCTCTTGGTTGCCCCACAGGGTTTTCTAGGAGTTTGTGTTCTTTGAGATACAGGAAGGAAGCCAAGGATGGGTGACCAAACACTTTGACAATAAACCAGACCTTATTTACTATTTCTTCTCTTCTACCTTACATCAACCCACTAGGTAGGCATGCTATAAGAGCTCATGTGTATACTTGTTTATTAAAAAGATACCAATGATATTCTTTCATTCATCCATAAGGCATGTTTTTCATTTACATGTGTATTTTTGCATTTGCACATTAAGTCATGCGTTTGTTCCTTTTTTAACTCTTTCAATCATCATTCTACACCTCCATCCATCTATTCATGCATGCCTTTATGCATTCATTCACTTATTCACATTTTTCTTCATGTGTACATTTGTTAGTTCACTCATTCATTTCATCCTTTCAACAAATAAAACACTTTGAAGTTAATTAAATTCTCTGGAGAAATGTGGAGTAGTTTAACCATACCCAGGGTAGGCTCTGGGCATCTTTCTCATTGTTGGGTGTAGAGGCACATGAAGTTGGATGAATAGTGCCAGGGCCCCTGAGGGAGAATTATTGGCCCATGAGAGGAACAGGCTAAACCCATTTACTGTGACCATGGGATCTAAATATTACTTGCGTGCTGCGGTCTTAGGGTCTTCCCTCCCCAGGTCTTCCCTATGGCCTGAGAATATGTGGGGGCCCCCCAGACCTCCTCAATAAGTCTCATGACCCCGAGCCATCCTTGGGTTGCTCCTGGGATGTGAGAACTGGCAGCATGCCCATGGGGAAGCAATAGACGGTTGAGTCCAGGAACCAGGGCCGTGGTGTGACAGTTTGGAAAGGAGGGGCTCTCTGTCCAGATGAACTCATGAGGGGCACGCATGGAGTGGGCAGGAAATGCAGTGAAGGGCATAGTGGGAATGAAAATTAATAAGGGTCCTGCAGAACTACGTTTCCTTCTCTTCCTCCACCAAAGAGTTTCCATCTATTTTCTTTTTTTGAACTTCACATTATCCCTGAAAGATAGGCAGGATGAAAGCTATGGTGCTTGTTTTGAGATTCTGGATTTGAAAGCACAGAAACTATAAAACATAATCAAAGATGAGGTGAGAGTTCTAGCATTAGTAGTAACACTAACTGCAAGCCAGGCTAAGAATGAGAATGTTTTAGCCTTGGACATGAAGTATTTGGGGAAGGACCTGCCTCCACCAAGTGAGTAGGGATTAGAAATTACTTTTCCATCAAGCTCTGAGTTGGTGTCGGGAATATAGATCGATTGTTTCCATGGCCTAAATGTAGACTTCTTTTGGTTTATTGAGATGGTAATTTAAGCTTGCCCTCAACCTTCCTTATTGTGCGTGACTCCAAATGCATATACATGCCCTTTCTGTTTTCCAGACTGTGCTTTTAAGTGTCTGGCTGCAAGGATGCTTTTGATAAGTAGAACATCGACAAAGGGCTTTCACACCAGCAAGCTGTATAGGGTACCAGTTGGCTCTGGAAGATGTGTTCAGCTTTTACCGCTCTATGAATACTTTCCTCTCTGCAGCGAAGGCGGCATGGGTGGCCATTTGGAAACTCATCCTGCCCTCATTCAGACTGTACTTAACTCCTGAGATACTCTCCTTTCCCCAGGTATTCATGAAGCCTCACCCCAAGACAAGCTCAGGTGGCCTGTTTTACCTGTGTATCAGAACCCCGCCCACACTGAATCTCAACTCATGGCCAATCTAGAGTTCTTCCTATACCCTGGTTCCCTAGGTAACGGAGGCCTGCACCTGAGAAGGACCACAGGAAAAGGAAGATCCACCCGCACATTCCTCCCTTGCTTTTATCCATCCACCTCAGCCCCGTCTCTGCTTTCACCGTCCAACCATCCTTTTGCATATTGCTCTACTTGATTTAGAATACACAGCCATAAACACTCAGGGCAGCCAGCAGCATGACTGGATATAATATTAATTTCTTTTCTGGTTTATTTGTGAAGGAGTCAACCATATAAATCACCTTAAGCCACTAAGACAGAGAATGAAAGCACATCGTCAAATGAAGAAGTGTAGTGTGTTACCATTAAAACCTAAGAAGAATTTGTGATCAATTTGGGGTTCTTAATGTGGGTATAGTTTTGTTAACGTTGCTGTAGATTATGTGAAATGCTCAGAAAGTTTCTTTTCCCCCCCTCTGTTTTAGCAGAAAGCATTGGGTACCTATCAGCGGCATATCATTAGAAAGTCTGGTGTCTGCTGGACGTCTCCTTGTAATGCCATTTTTCATGACTTGTTTAATTAACAACCATTTTTGACCTAGACTAGTTATAAAAGTGTTGCTATTCTCTCCTGCTAAATTATGCCTAATGAACATATTTGCATGTTATCAGATATAGCAATGTATCATTTCAAATTTTGGCGTTTAAGCCTACATCACTCAAAACAGCTTTTGTGGATTAGTAAGCAGGTGAAATCAAAAATCTCATTTCATATCTGACATTAATAACTTTCAAGGGGAATGAGCATTGGCATTTATGTCTGGACCAGAATCGAGCCCAATGTCCTAGAAACACAAGGGCAGCAGACAAACCTACTCACCAGATAGGAAAATAAATCATGCATAATGCAGAATTTCTACCTTACATGTTAATTAATGTGTGCAATCAATTACTGATGTTACAATATGAGAAAAAAAAAACTGGTGGGGAATGGGGTAATAAAAAATACCTATAGATTTATCTGCTTCTTTTTTCTATTTAAACAAATAGTCTTCAAGCCTGTGAATGCTGTGTTGAGACATGCTCTGAATAATAAGCATCATAAAATCTAATCAGATTTATAAGAGGAATTGATTGTTGTGGCAGGAGGAGAGGGTGGAAAATAAGCTGAAATTTAAGTGTTAATTTTTATGCTAATCCACAGTGGCTTCATATGAAGCAATTTTGTTCTGTGCCACAAATATAAAATTGTCCCTTGCAGAGAAATGTCAGCTTGCTAGACCTGAAAGCAGTAATTTATTAGGTATGTTTCTATTAGTATGTGTCACAGTTGTTAGCAGGCTATACACACAATAGTGCTTCATACTTATCCTCCAAGTCTCAGAATGTTTCAGCTCAGTGGCTGGAACGTGGGGCATTAATACATTATCATATGCGGGGTGGTCTGTGCCCTGTGGACAAAAGGCTATTTAATACAATTTAATGTCGTTCTGAGAAGAAGTGGAAAAATAAAGACGGGGAATAAAATGGCATCTGTGTGTTTCACAGTGCACTCATGCACAAACCCTCAGTTTAAGAGGTATGACATTTCTGCCAAGAAAAAGAATAAAACTGGGGCATTTTTTTTGTAACCTGTTCCCCACTGCAGTATTTTCTAAATGCTATTAAGTGATCGATTTACACGGCCCCATGATGATGTCATCTATAAGAAGGGGAATGCAGATGACAGCAAAATACTAGTGACAGTGACCTTGTTTCAGAATCCTTGGAACCCTGTCAGCTTTGCTTCCAGTATATGGTTTCAAAGAATGTACTTTTTGGACAATATCTAGTTACTGGGTAGTGAATTAATAGAGTTAAGGGTTCTGATGCAATTCACATATAGGTCAATTACATGCGCCAACATCTGCTCTGTCACCATCATTTGCATATAGCATTCATATGTTAATGATGCCTCTTTTTACTCAAGTAATATATTTAAAAAACAAGATTTGCATATCAGTTTGGATCAGTATATTACAAGCAATTTATCATTTTCTCCTTCTTGTTATGATTTTAAGAACAGTATCTTGAGTGATGGCTGCTATATTTGAGCATGGCTCTGATTTATACAAGAAACCCTTCAGTGGGAAAGCTTCCATTCTAAAGCTGCTTAAAGCCTTATAAATCAATAATGACACAGATGGACTGGTGATAATCTATTTAGAATGCCTGATAGCAAATATTGTTGTACAGATGATTAGAATGGTAACTGTTTAAGCAGAAAGCCTTTCTCTCTTTGTAAATGGTAAGTTTGAACAAAAAAGTGCTCGCACATGGACTTCATGTCAGGAAATCTTCGTGCTGGGTCTGGGTTGCAAAGGGAAAACATCGGGGGAAGAACAAAGAGACTTCCCGCTCCTGCCAATATAATCATATCATTCCCTGTTTCTTTAACAAAACAGGACCTCTTAATGGAATTGTGTCTTCAGGTGTAAATAGCATTAAAAGCTGCTTCTGCTCTCCTCTTTGCCCTGATACAGCGCAAGGAGTGAGAAAATAAAGTGGAGGTTGTCAGAAGTGGCAGCTGCTTGGAATCCTGATAAATATAAGCTTTTATTGATCTGATGAAAATGAAAGATCCCAGTGCTAGGCAGTATTTAGCTTCTTGTCTACAGAACGTCACCGGTGGCCTTGCATTGGGATAGATTTTCATTCTCATACACCGGATTTGATTTCATCTTTAACCTTTTCAGCTGAATTTCCTTGACCTCTGCATGTTGCTGTGATTTGTTGAATTTGTTACATTTCACTTTACATCACTTCTTTCTATATTTCCTTTTGTGATAGGGAACTGGGACGCCCCTCTGGCAATCTGTCAGTGCCCGGATCAGCCGCATCCTTTCTGGGGTATTTTCTCACCATACTGACAGTCCTTAAGACAAGTATGCAGTTAAGCTGCTAAGGTAAGTCTTACTATATTAGAACTCTTTGCCCTAGACACACATCATTTCTTCCTGCTTTGTCGCATTGACCTAACGCAAATGCCAACCAAATAGCCTCCTCTCTCTCCCCCCCTGGCCAGGGGCTTCCTCCCAGCCTCTCCCCGACCCAGGTAGGATTCCTCTACCTGCCCATAGCTCTGGGTGAGCGGTGGCTGGCAGGACCTTTTGCCATGGGGGAGGCATTCCTTCGTGGTTTGGGTGTGTTTGGGGATGGGTGGGGAGGGGGAACAAAGGAATCATGAAAAAATGTTATTTTCCTCTCTGTGGCTTAATTCCTTTCTCAAGTTTTCATCTGGGATGAATACGAGGCTTCAGTTCGAAATCCTGAGGTGCTGCTAACATATTCTGGTTCCAAGAAAGTGCCGCTGTTATTTTGAGTAGTTTTGATACAACCAAATCAAAGTGAAGATTTGAAATAGCTTTTCTGAAAGCCCAAGCTGAAGTCATAAATTATTCTGCACCATGATTCTTTCTGATAGTAAAACCATACCTCTCTGCCTGACATTGCTGAAATGTGGAAAAGTGAAAGTTAAAAATAAAATGAAACATTTAAATCTTGGCTGTTGAGAACCTCAGATAGACATCAAGGCCAGTCGATAAAGGCCCCTATCAGTTAGGCTTCCGCAGTTATCATCAGACTTGGTTTATTAGCAATGGCACAGGTGCAGGGTTCTGGTACTGAGATTGGGAAGGGCTAGGAAAAATGAGGGGAACTACCATAAAATGGGAAGTGAGGGGCTGGGATGCCAAGGTCGGCTCAGTGGCAGAGCCCAGGGCAATGGCGGTGCCCACTCCCTCCTGGAATCTTGTGGGAGGAAATGTCTGCAGCCAAAGGGTTGGAAGGTTTCCCTTTTTTACCCCTTTCCTTTGAGTCAGAAAGTGTTGATTTCACACTGTGGTGAGTGTTTTCCATCAGCTTCTTGGTGGGTGTATTCCGTGTTAGGAAAAGGAACAGCGAACACCAGCAGTTGTAGCTTCCGTCAGCGGAGGGCGGGCGGCCTCCAGTGGCCCCGGGACCTCTGAGCACGGCCTCCAGTGGCTCCAGGAACTCTGAGCACCGGGACCCCTCTAACGATGGAGACAGCCACGGGCTTCCTGGGCCTCCGGACTGAGCTGTTTGGCTATTGCCTCCTCAGCATAACACAAGCAGAACAGTTTTTGGTTCCATAGCTGTTTGGTTGGGAAAACAAGCCTGCGGTTGCCAGTAAGGTTTAGAATTCGCCTGCCAGATCAGGGAATGTCTGTGAAGACTATTTTCCCTCTTGGGAGGCAAAACACAGATGGGGGAGTTTAGGAGTCTTACAATATTTAGCTGCTACATTGATGGTAGGGATTCTGCCGCGTGGAGGCTCACAGTTTCCGAAGGCCTAGCTTATCATCACTGCCGAGGGCCTCAGGTAGGGGAGGTGGGTGGGGCTGGCTTTCCCCTGGGAGCGAGCACGCCAGCTTGCTCTGGAACGTTCCACCCTCTGTGCCTCTTGAGGTGGGCGAGGAGGTACTGCAAGGGTGCTGCCTTTTCCTCTTGACCCACATCGGGATGAGAAGCCAAGAGTTGGATGAACCACCGTGCCGGACAGGTGGGGCGACCGAGGGCAGGAGCTGGAGTGACTTGGGCTTCTTCTGTGAACGAGACGTGCCATCCTGCATGTGGTTCCTGAGACCCTGTGGGATAGGCCGAGGCACCAGCCTCACCAGGTTTCCTGCCCCCGAGGCATGCGTTTTAAAAAGTTAATCACTTGGTGTGCTTTGGACCTCATAGAAGATAAGGAAAGATGCTGTGATGTTCTAGGGATTGGCCATGAGCAGGTGGGGAGGTTTTTCTGCATGGAAAATGTACATTTTGGAATAATTCGGGGTCATGTGAACTGGAGTAGGGTTAGAACTTTATATCTAAGAGCATATTCTGTGCCCTGGAGACCAAGAAAGGGGACAGGCTTTAGAAACAGGCGGAGAGCGTGTGGGCATCTCCTTTCCAGCCTCTTGCTGACTCCCCAGTCCCAGCACACAGGATTCTCAGGCCCTAGAGCCCGGAATTATGATGAGATGGTTGAGACATTTCTGGACTTCTGAAGGTACCTGTTGGGGAAATCTTGCTCCCATTCCTCTCCACCAATGCCCTCCCGATCCTTTGAAACGGACACTTGACTTTTTAAAGTCAAATATTATACAAATACAGCTTCGGGACAACTGAAGCACCATTACTTAGACCCTAAGCAACCTGTCGGTAACTGAACCCCTCGTACGCATCAGAAAATGATTTACTGTTCTGCCACAGCATGGGTTTCCAGAGCAACCCCAACAGGGATTGGAGGCAGAGTCTAAAGGCGTGTCTGTCCGGCTCTCCACAGCTTTATCCTTCAGAAAGACCCCATGCTTGGTCTCGAGGCCCAGTGACTTCTAGAAGGAATTGCCTCTCAGAGACCATAGGACCTTCCCTCCATCGGACAGACACAGAGTGGCTCCCATTGTCCCCGGGGCATGTGCAGGACCCTGAACTCAGGGTGCTGTCCCGAGGCAGCCCCGTGTCCTGGTACAGACGTGTGAGTCAACAGCCTTCCCGTAGCAGTAATTACCTTAGTTAAATGCTGCAGGAGCCGTACTTTAGGAGCACAGAGGAGGGAGTGAATAATTGTAATTTCTGTGTGATAATGATGATAAGCCCTGCATATGTGTGTGGAGCTTTGCGTTGTATTTGATCTTCACTGGGAGATCTCCAGGCTCATGGAGGTAAGGATCCCTGCAAACTCCTTTGTAGCCACTGAATGAGGTAAGAAAGTAAGATCACATTACTCTCATTTTGCCTGAGAGAAAAATAAAATCAGGGATAATCTTAACTCCAGAGGGAAGGTAGAGTGAACCAATTCTGGTCTAAGAGCTTCTTGGGATTATCTTAATCCTCATCAACTCCCTTGCAGGTAGATGCTTTTATTAGCTCCATTTTCCAGATGTGGAAACTGAGGTCAGAGAAGTTGAGTGGCCTCTCCCAGGTCACACAGCTGCTGGATGGTGAGGCCAAGGTTTGTGCATGCTTCTTTCTGATTTTGGAGTCTGACCCCTTGGCCATGGAGCAGCCCTGGATATAGCCTTGGACAAGACAGACAAGCTCCCTGCCCTCAGGGAGCTTATATTGTGGGGCTGGGACACAGTAAACAAGACAACCATGGATAAGATGATGTCAGATAGTGATAAAGTCTATGAGGAAATGTCTGGGGTGAGAAGAGGGTGAGAGGGAGTATCTGTACTTGGGTGATCAGGGATGGCCCTCTTTTTTTCTTTTCTATAAATTTATTTACTGTATTTATTTTTGGCTGCGTTGGGTCTTTGTTGCTGCACGCGGGCTTTCTCTAGTTGCGGTGAGCAGGGGCTACTCTTCGTTGTGGTGTGCGGGCTTCTCATTGTTGTGGCTTCTCTTGTTGCGGAGCACAGGCCCTAGGCACACGGCCTTCAGTAGCTGTGGCTCGCGGGCTCCAGGGCACAGGCTCAGTAGTTGTGGCACACGGGCTTAGTTGCTCTGTGGCATGTGGGATCTTCCCGGACCAGGGTTCGAACCAGTGTCCCCTGCATTGGCAGGTGGATGCTTAACCACTGCGCCACCAGGGAAGCCCAGGGATGGCCCTCTTGAGGATGGCACATTGGAAGTGAGAGGTCTGAAGGACATGGAGGAGCCAGCCGGTGAAAGTCTGGAGGAAGAGCATTCCTGGCAGAGGGAGTAGCACGTGCAAAGGCCCTGTGGTGGGGAAGAACCCAGCATGTGTGGGGGACAGAGTGTAGGCCATCGAGGCTGGAGCACGTGAGCTCTGGGGAGAGGGTGGGTGGGTTGTAGGGCCTGGATAGACATGCCTTTGTAGACCGTGGTGAGGCCTATTGCCTTTCTTTTATGTTTATGTTGCTTTTAACCAGAGAGTGTGTCTTGAGAAACCCACCTTTCCAGGTGTGGGAATGCTCCTAGGTGCCAGAATTCTGCAAGTGGCTTGAGCCAACTCTTGGTGGGTTGTTCGCTGCAACCTTAATTTTCTACCAGAGGGATGTCCTTGTGACTTGTCTAAAACTGGGAGTCAGGGATTTCAGGCCCCATGGGTGTAGGAAAGGTGGCCAGTCACATGGGGGCCACAGTGCCCTTTGGCTGCTCCTGTGGACCCAGCTGAGCCCCCGCGACTGTGGGCTCGGGCAGAGTTGCAGGTGGAAGGCTTTGGGGCTCCCTTTGATCGGTCTGCCTAAGTCTGTGCAGTCTCAGGGAGTTGTAAACACGTTCCATCCACTACCAGGAAGTGTTAACTCCAAACTGACTGTGATCACTTCCTTGTCAACATCGATTTGTGGGTCATCTAATAACATGCTGAATGAGCTTAAGAGTAAAGATTCTGGTGGTTATAGTTTAGACCTCTTTTCCCTTGGGCAGTACAGGTGCTGTTGTTAGGCAGGACTCTGTTTAGAAAGTCTAGGTAATTCCTACACCCATAGAGCCCTAGGGCTGGCAGAAACTCTTGCAATCAAAGACACCTTTATTTTATAGGTGAAGAGATGGAGGCCCAGGGAGGGCAAGGGACTTGCTCAAGATCACAGAGCGAGTCATAGGCAGAGCCATTCTCACCTGGGCACAACAGGCCACCCCTCAGGCAGTTCCGGACAGCCTGGGGGCCCCTCTTAGCTGAAAGGAGGCACCAGCAGGGGGAGGGGCTGGTGCCCTAGTCGCCTCAGGAGCTCGCACAGCACACAGCACGGTCCTGGCACGCTGTGAGTGGTCAACAATCATTCACTGATGTATTGATTGACCAACCCCTCACCTCCGCATTTTGTAATCATTAGAATTTGGTGTACCTTGGTTTCAGCAAACTCAGTATATATCAAATCCACATTTCTTTCCAAATCTTCTGGAATGCAGGGATTGCAAAGCCCAAGACCTCCCTAGGTCTGATTTATGCCAACACCCAGGACACAATGAGGCCAGGACTCTGGTAGTGAGCTCCTGATACCTGCACAGGTAGTTTGAGGGTGCCCCTCAGGTATTCCAGTAGGCCCGTTTTTGGGATATAAAATGCTGAAAGTTTTGGACAAAGATGGTCAGTGCTGAAGGCAGCTTGGCCAGGGGAGGGCCTGGACTCTGCCCCAGAGTGTGTTGCAGGGAGGGACCTAGATAGGCTTTGGCCCAGCCTGGGCATCTGTCTCTGGGGAGTTGTCCTAAACCCAAATTCAGGGTTCAGGTGGGAAATGCAGGGAGCTGGATGTGTGCAGAGCAGACTGGGGAGAGCTGATCCCATGGCAGGGGGCCTCTCAGCTCTCATCAATTGCACTTGGGAACGTGGGCAGAATTTTTCCAGGTCTTCATAGATTTAAGGAAAAAAGAAATTTAAAAAAAAACTGGTTCTTTTCTTTTCCTTCAACGTTGGCAACTAATTAAGTTTTAAAAAAAACTTTCTGCAAACGCAAGTATATGTGTGGACTGGACAGAGCTTCAGCCGCACTGTGTGACTCATGCTGAGCGCAGACACATACACACAGTGGGCACGCGATGCGGATCTGCCAGTGCTGACCCGAGCTGCCCGCAGCACAGCCCAGGCTTTGGGAGCACGTGAAGTGGGAAGGGAAGGCAGCCTTTGCAGGCCCCGGGCCTCACTCTTCTGCCCTGAGTTCTCTTGCTGCGGGGAGGCCGGGGAATGTCCCTGGCTGCATGGGGTGGGCCGATGCCCGGAAGAGGTGCAGCAGTGGGAAGACACCCACCTTCTGGGAAAGGTGGTCGGGATGCCTGTCTGCAGGCCTCCACATCCCACCTCATTCTGTGTCTCCCCAACACCTGAGTTATAAGGGTGCCTGCCCGTGTCTCATATGGGGACACGGTGATGGACGGCGTGTAATTCTGCCCCCAGGGAGCAGGCGATAGAACCACCCCTCCTCATGCCAGGAGTGGGGCTGCTTTGGGCAGATGCCTCGGTCCTCAGGTGTGGCTGATCCACGTGCTCTGCTCACCTGTGTTTGGGATGGGGTGGTCCTGACGCTGCACCAAGCTGACCGGAAGCTCTGGCTGCCACTGGACATGGGTGGCCTGTGTTGATCCTGGGGTGAAGCTGAAGAAGAAGGTGCTCTCTGTCCTGGGAGCCTACCTGGTGTGGGAGAGAAACGGCGGCGCTGCTCAGCCCACCCAGTGCATGTCCTGGTCCTGTGCTCTGCTCCATCCAGCAGAGGCGACCCAGGTCCTCAGCTCCCCTGAGAGGCAGGCAGGTGGCCCGGCATTCCCGGAGATGGGGGCAGACCCCATACAGCTGCCTGCGGTGGCTCCGTCGGGGTGCTGTGGACCAGCATCGTCTGCGTGCTGGGAAGGGGTCGCTGGTCTCTGGGCCTCACTTCCTGTTGGCCCCTGCCTGGCTCTGCTCATCCCCACATACTCCCTTCACCCGTCCACATGCAACATGGAGTTTCTGTGTGTGTAATATTATTTGTTTTTATTTCTGTAATCCCTTTATTGTTTGCACAACTGCTGTCAGACTGTTGCCTGAAAGTATCACAGGATAATTGCAGAACGCCTGCATAAGTAATTTCTTATGAAATCGGGCCTTGTCTGCATATAAAATTGTTTGTCGTTGCTGCATACATGGACTTCATTATATCCAGGCTGTTTACCGGGCTCATACCTTCCTCACAGGCCACGGCGACGAGAGGGCCTGACGCTGGGAAATAATGAAATACTATCGTTTTTCTTTTTGGTCATATGACATTGCTGGAGGGTGACAGTTGGTCCGAGGTGGTCAGAGAGAGCCTGGCCCTGCAAGGAGATGGGGACCGGCTTTCCCGGGCCGCTGCCAGGGAGGCCAGTGGCTAATCCGCCTGTGCCGGGCATTTCTTCCGACCACATTTCTGTGATATTAATGGTGTGTGGTAGTGAAAGAAATGTGTTTTATTCTCGAGTCTAACCCTGCTGTTATCAAAGTAACTTCCAGCTTATTAGCGACAAAGGACTTTTCTCCTCTCTGCTGCCCTGTTCGCCAGGGCTTCCTGAATTAAACTGCTGTTTCCTGTCCTTTATATGCATGACCACATCTGGGTAGCCTGCTCACAGCCCCGCTGCTTAATAACAATCACCTTCCCTTTCAGTCTCTGTTGATTGTTTCTAATTCACTCTGACAGATAGTGCCTGACAACTCGCCGGCTTTTCCCTCCCTCCGTGACCTGAAGTTACTCACAGCACTTATATAGTCTGTCATTTTTAATATTTGATTTCATTTTAAGTTATGTGTTTTACTGAGAAGATGAAACCAAAAAAAAAGGGGACTTGTAATGGAACATAAATTTAACCCTTCTTGCCACCCGGCACCAGCCTGAGCCACCCTCCCTGGTGTCTGGGTGACGGTTTCTCCTTCCCTGTGATTCTCCTGCTGCCTCTGGGTTTCTTTTCTTCTTTCTTTTTTTCTTTCTCTCTCCTGCTTTTTCCTTTCTGTCTTTCATTTCTGAAAACAAAAGCTTTATGTCATATTCTTTCCCTTTAATGGCGCTTGATTAGTTTATGGAGCTAATAATGGCGCTTTCTGCTTTGCAACCAGGTTATAATTGAAAGACCTTTCGGGGGGTTTTCCTCTGGAGTGAGGGAGTCAGGAGAGAAGCCTAGTGAAGTCAAAATGACCAACTTCAATTAAGGTTCAGAATGTGAATTTGATCTTTCTTTTTGGAGATGCTTCTCTTTGGGTGAGCTCGCGGGGCAGAGAAATGCCAGCTCTGCCTGGGTTTGGGATGAGCCCTTCCCCAGAGTGGGGACACACATCTCCTTCTGCCTCTTCCCTCCGAATCTGCCCGGCGCGCGGGCTTGTAGGGCAGGCGTCCTCGCGGGGGGCAGGCGGCCCACGTCACCTCAGGGTCCACTCTGCCATGACTTGGCCTTTGTTTGCCACCAGACAAAGGCTCCTGTGTCCCTCTTGGCCCTTCAGAGGTTGAGAGCTGTGAGGCCGTGCATTAGGTCAGCTTTGCAAATAGACACCACAAAATTAAAAAAAAAAAAGTGGCTCATTAACCCATGGCGCCTCGCTTGCGCTGCTGGCCTTCTGTGTACATCGGCCTGTCCCCCGCGGTGTGGCTTGGGCGGCTGAAAAAGCTCAGTAAGAGGGATCTGGGTTGGATCTCAGTTCAAAAAAGTTCAATTTCACTGCTGCCCACGCCTGGTCTCCCCATGACCACAGCACATCCCAAGCCTGTGAGCTGCCACACTCAGGAGGGCCCTGGAGCCCCCGGGCTAAGTGCTCCTTTGACTCGTGCAGCTGCAGGCCTGGAGCAGAGGGTGTCCGTCCTAGGGACCAGGCAGGCAGGTTTCCAGGGCGCTCTTCTAAAGGCAGTCTGCTGGGGGCGAGGCAACAAGCCTGGTTCTCTGGAGCCAGCTCTTCAGGGAGTACCGGGCTTGGCCCAGAGAAGCACAAGGACTCCAGGTCGGCCTGGGTCCACTGCCCATGGGCACATGTTCTAGCTTCTCCCCTGCTGTTCTGCTGCCCCTGGGTCCAGGCCCGCAGACCGAGGTCCTGGGTGGGCCGGCCATGTCTGTCTTGTCCCAGCCGCTCCCAGGATGACTCTTTCATTGGGGAGTTTTCTTCGCCAAGCCTCCCCTTTCTAGAACCTGGGTTCTCTCCATCTCTCTGGGCACTGTGGGTAAACTGAGGAAACAGCTGCTCTCTAAGGGAGATTTTTTTCCTTTCTGTAGTCCCAAGCATCCCATCACTGGTTCCTTTTCTTCCTTCTGAAAAGGGTGAAAAGTCAAGAACAGCTATTTATTTTGATGGTTTCACAGTGTTGCTTTATTTTTTTTTTGAAATTGTCATTGTTTTGAGACGTTCTGATTAAAATAAAAAAGGAGAATTACGAACAAAAAGTAAAATGAACACAAACCTTTTAACTTTATGTAGGAAATAAAGGTCTGTGTACACAATGGTGTGCTATAAGTAAAATAAGGACAAAATGGCTTTTCTCTTTCACTGACCCAGATGGTCTTTATGTGCAAGGTATGGGCCAGGTGGTAAAGGAAAGGGGGGTTGAAAAGTCTTGTTTTTCCTTTTGTAGCTCTCCATATTTGTAACCTACTGGGGAGACCAGGCGTGTGTGTGTGTGTGTGTGTGTGTGTGTGTGTGTGTGTGTGTGTGACAGCGATTGCCAGGTAGTGGTGCTGGCTCTCACAGTCTGGGATGATCCTCACATTGGCCCCAGCTCAGGAAGTTGGGCTAAAAGGATCCAGTGCCTTGAAGAAAAATACAAAGAGAGGCCAAGGGCCGCCATGCCCTTCCTGCTTTTAGGAGGGCAGTTGAAATAGAATTTTAAAGCAGATTCTGTATTTGAGGTTTAACCTCCAGCAAGGCTAAATTATGCTTTTATTCTCCTTAAAATGGACTGTTTGGCCATTATTGGTTCTTGTTTTAGAGTCAGAAAGAAATTGGGGGTTGAAGTCAACTAAAGACTGATTTGGTTGTGGTGCCTCTGGGGTCCATCTATTACCTGGTAAGCTGGGGCGACGGTGGAGCAGACTTCCTCGGAGTCCAGCTTTTCTGTGGAGCTAGCATGGGGGCAGGTGCGTTCAGTCAGGATTTGGGCCTGGAGGGCCCTGCTTCCCCAGGAGACAGCTCTAACCAGGGCTGCGAGTTAGCAGGGCCCCGAGAATTCACTGACCCTGGGCCTGAAAGGATGTGCCTTGTATGGAGTTAAGGCGTATCATTCTTCAGTACGGTTTAAGTCAACAGAAATGTGAGAGCCCTGCCACCATCCTAAGCACGCATGGGTACAAATACAGAGCGGAGAGGCTGCACAGGGCACTGACCACAAGGGAGTGTGGCCTGGGCCACCTCAGAGATTAAACAGAGAGCCATGGATCCAGACTTGGGGGAGAGATCTGTGGATAAGAGCAATACGAATGAGATGCTGACCAACGACAAGGGAGCTAATGATTGTTGTGTGCGTTCTCTGTGCTCAGCACTGCACATCATTTTAGGGAAGGAAAACCAGACCTGTCCTGTGGCTCACGAGGAGCTTCATGGAGAAGCTGGCGTTGGAGCTTGGCCTTGGGGACCAGGAAGATTTTCATAAGTTGAGGCAAGAGGAAGGCCAGAGGGAAGTAGCTTGCAGAAGGCAGGAACCTGCCAGATGCATTTGGGGCTGGGGGGAGGGGCGTTTTGGAGGGGCTGAGGTGACCATTCCAGGTGGGGGCAGGAAAGGGGGGAGACGTAGGAAAACTAGGGGTGGGCTTGGTGTCGGGGGTGACGAGTAGCTCCATTTTGTTGGCACTTAGGATATATTAGGTGTGAGTGGAAGGGTGGGTCAGAGCCCAGTGGGAGAGAGGCTGCCTGCCAGGTAAGGGTATTTGTGATGAGTTGGGACGTACCCTAGAAATGGGCATTGGGAAGACTGTTTGCACTATCTGACGCCGACCTGGGGCAGTGGACGTGGGAGTGGGGGGAAAGAACCGAACTGGACGGTGCCCTTCTCTTGTCACTCACAGTGACCTCAGAGAGAGAGGCACCGCAGTGACAGTGCTGGAGCTGGGGTGTCCAGGCTGGCCAGCCTGCCCTGGTGCTCAGCTGTAGGCAGTTTGCCCACGTCCCAGGCCAGGCCTGTGAACTGTACACAGTACGTTGGCCTTTAAAAAACAATAAAAAAGGGATTGCCCTTTAACCACCCCTCCCCCACTTTGTATTCATCAGGGTCAGACTCATTTTTCTTTCCATACATATACAAAAGATGAACTTTGGGTTATACACGGGGTATATGCCAATGTCAAGAGCAGAGAAGAACAATGGAACAATCAGCAGATTCATCAGTTCTTCTGCTTATACTTCAATTCCAAGAGTGAAATGTTAGTTTGTTCAACTCTCTGCTTTATGCCTTGATCACAGTGTGAAAGTGTTGACTAAGCTTAGCTTCCTGGTCAGAGGGTCGAGACCCATGGCTTTTAGACATGCTTATATGAAATCCAAACATTCATGGCCACTGGTGATCTTGAAATCAAGGCACAACTTATAAAACGAACACATAATTATCTTGTTTATTCAGGGTATAAATAGAGTTCATGCATTTAAAAATTTTTCTTCCCGATAAGGACTTTAGCCAGCATTTAGTCTTTAGATAGCCTCTCTCCTTAGTATACGCTCTCTATCTCTTCTCTCTCCCTCCCTCCTCCCTTTCTTCTTCCCTCCCTGTCCCCTCCCTACCCTTCTTCCTCTACTTCCCCCTCTCCCTCCATCCCTCCCTCTCCCTCTCCCCCACCCTCTCTTCCTCTCTCTCTCTCTTTCTCTCGCCCCCATTCCTCCCCCCTCCCTCTTTCCCCCTCTCCCTTCCTTCTCTCTCTTTCTCCTTCTCTCCTCAGAAGGCGAGGGACTTGTTGGACCTGCTGTGGCTGCCCCTGGAAGAGGCAGGATCAGCCTGTGGATTTCCTTCTTGGAGCCCTTCCTGCTTCCCTCACAGCATTGGCAGAGGAGGGATGGGTGCCCAGGGAGGGCCTGGTGTGCTTGGACGCATCCTTGCCACCTCCACAAATCCAGGGAAGGGCCGTGAAGCCCACACCTGCCTCTGACAGCCCAGCTGGGGACCAGATCCAGAGAGCAAGGTGGCCTGTGGATGGGACCGTCCCAGGCCCTCCCCGATGGGGGGTGGGGGGCACGGTTTATACCCAGAATGACTCCTTAGCTCTAAGCCAGCCACTTTCGTCATGTACACACCTCCTTTTTGATTTTTACCATACCGAGTACCACATGCTTCTAGCTTTGTTATTTTTTGAGACACACTTCTTTTAATTAAATACTATATTTAGCTTTGTCCTAAATAATAATCTCTATGAAATCTCTGGTTTGATGTACCCTCTATATATTTTTTCATATCAGACAGTAAAATAATTATTTAAGTATTAATTGTTTTTTATTTTTAAAGAAAGTACTCGAACTGTGTTTTTTCTTTTTCTTCTTCTTTTTTAATTTACTTTTATTTATTTATTTTTGGCTGTGTTGGGTCTTCGTTTCTGTGCGAGGGCTTTCTCTAGTTGCGGCAAGTGGGGGCCACTCTTCATCGCGGTGCGCGGGCCTCTCACTATCGTGGCCTCTCTTCTTGCGGAGCACAGGCTCCAGACGCACAGGCTCAGAAGTTGTGGCTCACGGGCCTAGTTGCTCCGCGGCATGTGGGATCTTCCCAGACCAGGGCTCGAACCCGTGTCCCCTGCATTAGCAGGCAGATTCTCAACCACTGCGCCACCAGGGAAGCCCTAATTGTTTTTTAGATAGGAGTTTTTTTGTGTATCACCTAAAACCGTCTTGTGTGTCAGCGTGCAAGCCTTTGGGTATCACCGGGTCGATCCATTGGAATGTTTGCACCCAGCCAGCTTCCTAGGATCTAGTTCAAGTTACTCCATGAAGGCACTGCCTCCCCAGGCCCTGGGGAAGCCCCTTCCCAACCCCTCCAGAAAGTTCTCCTCGACTCCTCGATCTCATGGCCCTGCCCTCAGAATCCCTAATTGTCATTTAATCACGCGCTGCTCTGGTCACATCTGACAATGCTGTGAGCAGTTGCTGGGCCGTGCTTTCTGACTCTGTCTCTTCTCTTTTTGATGGCCAAAGTGTCTGGTCAATTGAGCTAGCTGTGCCAGTCTGTCTGTCAGTTCTGTCTATACATCTATGTATCTCTCTATCCATCAGTCCGTCCTATCCACTGCCCCTCTCTGTATCTATGTATCTATCATCCTTGTGTCTATGCCCAATATCTATCTATCTATCTATCTATCTATCTATCTATCTATCTATCTATCTATCTATCTATCTATCATCTATCATCTCCTATTCTCCCCCCACCCCCACTTTCTTTCATCCTCTTTGATGAGCCAGGCACTGCTTTAGGCCCTGGGAATATAGCAGAGAACAAAACAAAGTCCCTGCCTTCATGTAGCTGACATTCTAGTTGGAGAAGTCAGGCAATAAACAAATAACCGAATAGATGAAGAAACCGGAAACTGATCTGTAAGGACACACGCCATACAGACTATTGAAACAGGGAGATATGGAGCAGAGAGACCAGGACAAGCTGAGGCTGAGCGATCAGGGAGGGCCCCTCTGGGGAGGCTACATTGGGTCTAAACGCTGAAGGCCAAGGCAGAACCCTGCCAGGATGGGGCAGCACCTGGACAGAGGGCAGAGCTCATGTAGAGGCCGTGAGGCAGGGGCAGGCTTGATGACTGAGGTGCAGAGAGAAAATTCAGATAGAAGAATGAAACTGTATTTGATTCTGACTTTGACAAGGATAAAGTTTTTCCATTTCTCACTTCCTAGGGGCTACAGTCCCTTTTCTATGTAAGAAAGTCCAACCCCTCAGCTCTGAAAGCCCCTGTGTCAAATCCCTTCTGCTGGGGAGCTTTGGAGGCAGTGCCATGTTGTCCCCTGCAGGGTTGGAGGGCTGAAGGGGAGCACACCATGATGAGGCGACCGCTGACATGCTAATATTTCATTTTAATCTTGAGTGCCAGGTTACTTTCCAAATGAAGTGTCTCAGGCAAGGCTCTAACTTACATGAAATAAAAGAGTTTAATGCTAATTAAATATCATCTGACTACTGAAGCCATATTTATTGATGGTCTAAAAGAACGTCATGGAGGTGGGTAGACTGGGAACGTGTCTCCACTAGAAACGTACCTTCGAGTCCGGGGACTCCTGCATTTCAGGCTCGCATACCCCACGCGTAGCGAAGCACGTGAGGGTGGGACCCCGGAGCCGCCCCTGCAGCTTCCTCTGCCGGATACAGAGATCAGCGCCTTTCATGTGGATTTGGTTCAGGAGGTCTGGGTGGGGCCCAGGCTGCTCGTTTTTAACCAGGTCCCAGGAAGTGCTGATGGCACTGGTCCAGCTGCACGGTGAGTAGTAAGAGGCTAGAACAGACCAGGGTGAGCCGGCTCTGACCCTGGCTCCTGGCACCACTGCTCACAGGGAGTGACAGCCCTGTGTGGAGTCGCCCACCATCCTGGTCTCGCCCACCCCCTCCATCTTTCCTTCCTCCCTTCTTTATCCCAGACCTTCCTACTCCTCCCTCCTCTCCCAGCCTTGCTGTCACTCCCCCAAGGCCAAGAACGGGGTGATTCCTTCCGGTTGTTAAGGTCTTCATGCAGGGTTTGACCCAATCTTCCACCATTTGCCTTGTCTTTGGTTGTCTGATTGCCCTACCCAGACTTGGAACAGCTCAAGGGCAGAGCCTCCATTCCAGCCTCTTACTTCTGTGCCCCCAGGCGAGTGCTTCTCGAGACGGCAAGGACGGGGATGTACTTCCTGACCCTCTGTAAACAGGGACTCGCGTGGGGCAGAACTGGCCTCAGCAGCCATGTGTTGGCTGAGCTTGGTAGGCAGGGCCTGGAATGTGAGGTCGCGCTCTCCTGTCTACCCTCCGGCTTTCCTTTGGTGAGGCTTCTCTGGACTGTGTCTTCCCTTCCCTCTGATCAGCAGCCTCCTAATGGCATAGACGAGGGATGCACGGCTCTAATGCTGCAGGGCTGAGAGCGTCCTCATCAGTGAACAGGGTGTGACCTCTTGGAGGTGCACGCCCCAGTGGTTGCCCATGGCAATGGGTCCAGTGTTGCTAGACCTTTGGATTTTTCTAGAGAGGTCAGAAATCTGGATTTTCAGATGGAACTCAGCCAGTTTTTGCAAGTTGAAAATCCTTACATGATTTTCTTAAATCATCACATAAGCCAAACTGAACATATGTGTCAGTGGATTTTGGCAAGTAGGCCTCAGGGTGCGGTGTCTGGTGCTGATCAATTCTGGGGATGATTCCATAGATCCTGCTGGGAGAAGCTAGGGGGCCTGAAGGAGGTGGCCTGCTTGAAGATGGCTCCTCAGCAGCTCACCTTGCCTGGGGAAGGGGAGTTGGGTGGAAAGGGCTCTGAGCACTCAGGATCCATTCTGCAAGAGTGGGCCCTGATGTGGCTTTCAGGCCTCGGGAAAACTCATTCTTCCGTATCAGCTTGTCTGCATCCACCTATAATTAGCATCTGAAATTTCTAAATGAACTGCCTAATCAAGTAAATTTAGCAAACTTATTGTGAAGTGCTACGAAATCCTCTCCCTCCAACTGTCCATACGGACACCCGCACCACCTTGCTTGCCTATGCTATTTGCAACTGAAGCTGCTTATGTGTGCTGTCTGGCAGCCCCGCAGACAGCCCATTTATGTGACCTATAATGAGTTTATTAGTGTTTCACTGCCTTGTTGCTATTAAGTTTTATCAGTTTCAGCTTCAAGAACACAAGGTTAAATTTTCAGTAGAGTTTTCTCAAAGTTTGAGTGGGATTAAGATTGTTAAAACTGTGTCCAAATGGTGGGTCCATGTATTTATTTTAAGATATTATTTCTGCCCACTAAGAGATTTTGATCTCTTATTTATAAATTTAACACTTTTCTGATGTTCAGAATGGCAGCACAGGGCTCGAATTTTATATTGCACACTACACATGAATGCATTAAATGTAGAGGATCAAACTGAAGCTGTAGCAAATGGAGCTGGACCCGTTGGTGACTGTGCAGCCCGAGATGTTGGTACCCCTGTCCCAGGGTGCCGCTAGGACTGGCTGTTGCTTTGACCTGGTAAATAAACATCATAAAGAAAGAGGGAAAATTCTCCCACAAATTACAAAAGCATGAGTTATTATATTATTTTCTCCCGGTACCATAAGATAAGCAGGTTCTTCTATGAAAATACGTGCATGTGTAATTGAATATTATTTACCTGGATCCCTTCTGTAATTCTTGAGCAAATTTTTTAGGAGAAACCCTAAAGGAGTCTCTTCATTGGCTGCAATCAGAATAAAGGGGTTCCACTTTTAGGTTAAGAGAAAAAAAAAAAAACACAGTAATAGGCTGAGCTGCTATTATGGAAAGTTTATTATAATTGATATATAAGCTAGCTGGGGGCTTAAGCACAGAGCAGTTGGAAAATTTAGCGAGCCCCTGGATCCAATTTAAAAAAAATCTATGTCATGTCCACAGTGGGGAGATGGCCATAGCTGCAAAAGCCCTCTGTCGAACATGGAGACACACCTGTGGCATTCTCTTGGTTCTATGCTGTTTGGGATGTAGAATGCTCTAAATCCTCTCATTACTGCCTTATAGACGACAGACACTTCAAGCAGTTCTCCATTTATCTGAGATTACCAGTTAAACTCGTTAAAAAGCAACTCTGGCTTGTTCACTCAATTGGCTGTGGGGAAGATTTCGTGTTCTTGAGCGACAGTGTGGCTTTGATTAGTGGAGTGCTATACTTTTTAGGGGAGACCTTTGCTAACTTAATTTGTGACCCTGGTTGATGGCGTCTGTGCTGGGGCATTACGTATTTCCCCAACTATTGTACCTGGTGTCAATAAAGGCGCATTTAGGGAGATCTGAAATAAAACTCCAGGGCGTTTTTGTTCTTTGGGGAAGCAATGCACCATAAACATTTTGGGCTTGAGCCAACAGCTTTCCCTGACCGCGATTGCAAATTACTGTAGTATGTATAGATTGCCAGTAGAACACTATTTGAGGAAACCTGTATTTTATAGAATGTCACTTCTATGCACAATCCAGGCAAAAGAATAAAAAAACTAATTTAGCCAGCAGACAGTATTCTTTTGAATGAGGATTATGAAAAAAATATTTACCAAAAAACAAGCTCTAAATATGGCTTTTTATTTAATCATTATTACGTCAATCATCAATATCAATACTTAATAGCAACCTGATAATGTAGCCAGTAGGTGAAACAGCTATTAAAAAGTGTAAAAAAAGATTAATCAGGCGCAGGTGATATTAATGCTCTCCAATTATTTAATGATAAGTACATATTTTTGAAAGTGTTTTTAATAATCGACTGCAATATTAGTTTGCAAAAATGTAATTTCTTCTTAATTTTGCACCTTAGCTTCTTTGTGCCGGGTACAAAGGTAGTATATTTCTGTAGTTATTGTTTGCAGCACTCCGTGTAAAAAATCACGTTCATTTCAAGAAGCTGTTATGGTATTGATTCTGGTAAAGACTTCCATTAACTGACCAATCTAAATCTCATAAGTGATGTCAGGATAGTTATGCATTTGCTTGGTTCAAGTATTCAGCCATTATGTTAGAATGCAGGCAGTGTCTGAATATGGCTGTTAAATTATTTCTAAATACCGAACCAGAACAGCTTAACAGTTCTGCAGTTTGAGACTGACACAAAAATGACAATCTGCCACCTCTTTGTTTTTTAAATATTAACGTTGTATTGGGATAGTATTTTTGGAGTAAAAACCTGTGGCACGAGAGGATAAGTGACATAAACAAAGGCAGCTGGGCTTCATGAAATAATGGAACAATAAGGCCCTTGCAGCCGTTCTCATCACTCCAGTATGTTAATTAGCATTCTGTTGTGGCCGCAACACTGAAAACATGTAATCTGTATTGGTGTACAGTACAGCTGTGAACACACATTCTTTTTTGTGAGTCCCTGGAGTTAGCCTTGCCATTGGCATATGCGTTTGGGCCAAAAGTCAAGCCATCACCACTAAAATAGCACACTATAGCAGCAAAATGTCATTTGTCTTTTCTTATTTTTTTTTCTCCCCTCAATGCCACATGCTATCCAGTGATGTAATCCAGTATCACTGCATCTGCCTCCCTGCTCTATTTTTGCAGGAGGGTATCTGAGGGGGCTGGGATGCCAGCAAGCAGGAGGATTTAAAAGGCAAGTGGCCCCAGAAGGGTCAAATTTAAAAATCAGTTCTTTCTTTTTGCATTATTTGTCTAAAAATATTTTTTTTAAATGCATAGATTTTTAAGTATCAGGGACCCAGAATCCGCTGCTTGTTTCCCTGCGGGGAGGGGGAGGCAGCTAATTCATAAGGAAAAAGAATCTCAGTAAACTTTACCCTTATTTATCATCTATATTTCGAACCTGATTCACAGTCCTTCATGCATGTAATACCCACTTGGGCTGGGGTTTGTTCTTCCCATTTCAGAGCTGAAGAAACTGAGGCTGAAGCATGGCCCAAAGATGGACTCTAATTGCAGGGGCTTTCTGACCTCTGTCTGCATGCAGGCAATGGATGGCTGCAGAGAGTGAAAATGATTGGTCGTTTTGAGGCAAAGGGGTTAGTACCAGTGAGCGGAGGCAGCCAGTGGCTGGGAGCAGTAACTGGGGCCTTCAGAGGCAGGACTTGGAAAGACCCCTCTTGCGTGATCTTCTGCTCACGTGTGGCTGTCTGGGAGCCGCCCCTGGTACTGCAGGAACATGGCCCTGGGTTCTTTCTGATACCAGTTTTGGAGGCAGGAGGAGAAGACCGGGTTTCAGCGTTGTTGTCACAGGAGCTTGACTAAGTGGCCAAAACCTGCTTGGATTTTTATCTGATAGTACTTGGCTTGAAAAGCGAATATGGTTCCATTTCGATTTTCCCTGGTTTCAAAGTAATTCAGCTTTCTTTGTATGAGTGTATGTGCAGTATCCCCAGCACAGGACACTTATACACACACACAAACACACACCCACACACACACGCTCATACATACTCTTGTTCATGAAGTACGTATCCCTTTGCAAAATATTTTTTGAATCAAAAATTACATTTTCTAGCCCTTTAAATGTATTATAAATTCAAATAGGGACTACCCACTTGTTAAAACTTTTCCTACATTTCAGATTAATTTTATCCATCCCCCATCACCATCTGATCTGACTATACCAAAGGAGATTTTTAAAAAGAAAAAAAAAAAAAACAAAACCCAAAAAACCAACACCAAAACCAAACCAAACCAAACCAACCAAAAAAACCCCATCAGCTCTAAAGGAACTTTCAGACTCTGCGGGCAAAGCTTCTTGTTGTCTCTTTCTGAAAAATGAGAATGAATACTTAGCTCAAGATTTTTCTTTTAGTCTACCTCAAACCTGATTGAAAAATTACCCCCACCCCATAGAGAAAACACAGCATCTGGGTCACCATGCTGATCCAATTTGGTTCTGCTTTCGGACTGTGGAGGAATCAAATGGTCTGGCGTTTAGGTGATATGAGCGAGTGTCCACCTGGGAGCAGATGAGGTTAAAGGTTAATAGCACTTGCTTTTTTTCTTTTTTTTAATTCCAGCAGAACAGAACTCTTTTACACTTGCCTGGCCCCTATCCTGAGTCCCACGTCCAACTCCACAGCCTTCGGAGAGGCCTCAGTTGGTGTCTTTGCTCAGACTTGCCTGGCTGAGGTAGGGCAGGACTGACACTAAGATTTTAGGTCTGTTGTTCCTCTTTTCCTGGAAACTCACCCCATCCCCCCTTGGTTAATGGCTCTTTAAATATTGAAATGCCTGGAAAAACAAAACAAAATAAAATAAAACGCAGGCTGTCAAAGGGATAAGAACAACAACAACAAAAATGTTGGTATCTTTTAGAATTTGTCTTCTTAGTGGTAAAAGTATATAATTAATAGGAGAATTTTCCTCCAGATGTGGCTATACTATAATAGAGCCTTATAAATGCTACAGAAAGAAAAATTGCTTGGAACGAAGGCGTCCTCAATGAGAGCACACCTGGGTCTGACAAAGATTGCATTTAGGGACTGCTGTGCTATCACAACGCAGAGAAAGACCAAGTCTCCGGGAGCAGCTGGAGAGAAAGCCCCGGCAAATCTGCATGCAAATAGCAGCACATTGTTAACTTAATCAGATGCCGAGGAAAAGATGTGCCAGAACCGCGAGGATGATCTACATACACGGAGGGAGAGCGGCCTGGGCTGCCATGGCCGCTGGGCGAGGATGGGCCTGGAGCAAGGTGCAGTCGGGCCGGCCCGGCCTACCCACTGCCTGCCCATTTGCCCCAGCCTGCAGTCGATTTATCACAGAATGCTTGGTGCGCTCTTTGAAAAGATAGAAATGATGGAGTATATTTCAATTGGGAGGAAGCTTTTTTTTTTTTTTTATGGTGATACAGGTATTGGTATTGTTTTGCCTGACTCCATAAGTCCAATTAAAAAATATTTCTGCTTAAATATCCGGGTGCATGAAGATAAGAAATATTGCCCTCGAGTGTATAAAGAAAGAGATCTTTTCATTAAAAAAAAAAGATGCTCTCTATAGAGTGAAGTGCTGAGTATATATTGTACCTTAAGAAGTGGAAGACACCTGTTATTTATATTTTATATTAATATTAATGGACATATATATTTTAAATCCCCTCCATCTTTTAGTCTAGCACCGTAAAAAATAAAAAAGTAATACTATTTAATCACCCACAGCTTAATAGTGCCTTAGTTGTTTACTGCCATCGCACTAATTGCTCTGTACTAATGTGTTTTTCTGTGATATCCAGTAGTGCTAAGAGAACAGAGATCCATAACCAATTAAATATAGTGTTTTTTTATGTTAAAAATATATCTGATGAGGCTAGAAAGGGAACAGAAGCTGCCCTTAACGAAGGCGCATTGGCACCGTCTGGGAGCCCAGGAGAAGGTGCCCGCGTTGCCTCTTTTGCGCAAAGACAAAGGGGGTAATTTTTTTGGCAAGAAAACAAACCCGAGGAAAGCACAACAAACTGAATGTTTCCTTCCCCCGCCCCTCCCTCCTGCAACTCCTTGGGCTGCTTCTGTGCTCTCTCTTCCAGTGAGGCAGAGTTTGACTCGGGAGGGAGAAAGGGGGAGCGGCCACCCGGTGGTGCGGCGGGCAGGCGGCCGGGAGGAGCGGGGCTGGTCCCCGGTTGGGCTGGGGCTCGGCCCCCGCGAGCCGGAAGGGCGCCCGTTCCGGCGCAGGCTGCCCACGGCAGAGGGCTCATCCGGGAGCATTGTAGTTGGCTCCAGAAGGAGCGAAGCGTCCCGGAGATCGGGCCGCGCGAGCGCGGCTCTGGGCGGGAGGAAGGTGAGGGGAAATCCGACCAAACAGCGTTCTTAACAATTTCCAAAGACGGTGGGAGTGACAAAGGAACGCAGGACGCCGCCGCCGCTGCCTGGGCCCGCGCTGTTTCCTGGCGAAATCACTAGTCGGGGACGGGAGCCGGCCGCAGGGCAGCCCGCCGCCCGCGTTCGCTGGCGGCGCGCCCGGTGGTGCAGCGGCCCCGGGCCGAGCGCTGCCCCCGCCGGCCCGCCGCCTGCCAGCCGGCCGGGCCCCGCCGAGCGCCACACTTCACCTTACGGAGGGGAGATAATGAGATCAATTAGAGGCGCCGTCACCGCGCCGAGACAGCTGCTGGCGCATAGTAATCACCGGCGGGGCCGGTGCGCAGGGGCGCCCCGCTACTGCTACCTGCGCCGGGCACCAGCACGCGCCGGCCCACCCGGGCCCCAGCCCAACCGGGGCCTGCGCCCTGCTCGCATCCTCTGCCGGGGAACTCACCTCTAGGCTGCCCCGCGCTGCCAGCCCGGCCCGTGGGAGGGTCCTGGACCGGCGCCTGCACGTGTGCATGGGTGCATGCTTGCGGGGACATGTGTGGGCGGGTGTCCACGCGTGACTATACCCTGAAGGTGCGTGTAAGTGTGACACTGTGTGAGCTTGAATGTGCGGGTGTGTGACTGTGTGCCTGAGTGTGTGGGTATGAGTAGATGAATGTGTGTGTGTGAGTGTGCATGAGTGTTTGCATCATGTGTACGTGAATGGGTGTATTTCAGTGCTTATGGCAGTGTGGGTGTGCATGTGCATGTATGTGAGAGCTCTCTGCACATGCATGAGTGTATGTGCATAAGCATGTGTGTACACGTGTGGAGCATGTGTATTTGCAGATGAGTGTGATTCTGTTTGTGCACACATGCCTGTGTGTGCGTTTGAGGATTGTGCGTGTAGACAGCCTAAGTGAGAGCTGAATGTATGTGTCTGTGTGAGTGGTGAGTGTGGGTAATGAGTGCGTGCATGTGGGTGTACGTACATGAGCATAAATGTGTGCGTGACTCCATGTGAGTGCGGGCTTGTGTGCTGGGGGGTGGGTGTTGTGGCCCCCTCCTTCAGTCCCTTGCTCTCCAGTGGTTCCTTGGATGCCTGGGTTTCCTTGTGGGCCAATGGTCCTGAGAAAGTGCCATATGCTGTATGTCTGTGGTCCACACCTGGCATTCCCCCACCATATGTACCTATATGTTGATGGCATGGGTGGCTCCCCATCTCCTGACCTCCATCTCCGTGTCTTCCCCACTGTGAATTTGTGTCTGTAGGCTCCACCCTGGTCAGCGCCTTCAAAAGGGCCTGGTTCCAGAGGCAGTGGGGGGGTCAGGACATGTGTGCCTTGCCATCTGGATCCCCCATGACTATAGAGCAGATAATGACCTGCCCAGGCGCCACAGCCCCATTTCAACTTAGCCCATATTGAGCACCTATTGGATGCTCTTCAATTTAGCCCTTGAAGGCCAGACAGATTCTCACTTTAGAAAACAGAATGGGTGAGGGCCCAGAGAAGGGCGGGAGAGAGATGTCATCCTAGTGACAGCTCACTTGGAGACTTTGCATTTGTTTTCCTGTCTGAAATGCTCTTCCTTTGGATCTTCATGTGGCTTTCAGCTCAACAGTCCCCTCCCCTCCGGACCACTCTGCGCACCCTGGGTCCCCTTCAGCCACTCTCTTGCCGTGTTTTGTGTCTTCATAGTGCGTCTTGCTGAAATTGCCACCTTCACCTGCTCCCTTGATTTTTGCCTCCTCCCTCATTAAAGTCCTCACTCCCTGGGGCCAGGCCTTGCTGGCATGTTTGCTGCTGCATCAGCACCTGGTATAGTGGCCGGTGCACAGTGGGTGCTGGGGGAACAGGCGTCTGCTACCTGGCCATCCCTGGGGTCCTGGGGAAGCCCAAGGTAGCCAGTGTCTGCCCTGTGGGCTGGAGTCCACAGCCACCCTGCGACGGAGGCTCTGGAAGTTTCTCTGAGAGACCATCACCGAGAGACCTGATGTGGCCCAACACTGGGGCAGAGATGTGAGGGACATGTGGTGGTGCCCACAGGGGACAGTCTCAGTCCCTGATGGAGCTGCAGCCCCTGCAGCCTTGGGAAGTGGCCAGAGTCCTGGCAGGTCCTTGTTTGGGCCTCACTTATAGAACTGGTTGTGCGGGTTCTTAGGTGCCCAGCAGGCTCCCTCGGCCACCCGCCTTCAACCGCGTCCTCAGAGGGCCAGAAGACCCCTGGAGTCTAACTTCAGCTCTGTCTCTGACCTTGATATGCCCTTGAACAAGGGATTTGACCTTGCTGTAACTCGATCTCGTCTTTGAGATGGTCTGAGTGCCTGTCCTGCCTTCCTGCTATGGGTGGTGTCTTCTAAAAAAGAACAGAGCAGTGTTTCCCGACCCTGTTGTTGTCCCCACCTTGACACCACTTCTGACTTTTTTTGTCCTCTGACTCTCCTGAAGTGATGTTGTGGGCACTGAATTGGGGCGGTTTGGCTCCTTCTGAGATGGTGGGAAACTCCTGGCCACTCTTGGAGGCTCCCCTTTAGATTCAATACTGTTGCCCCCAGGTCCCTGCCCTGTTCCCCGAGGTCCATGCCCTGTTCCTTCCTCTTTCTGTCTTCTACATTGCCCAGCCTTGGTCCCTTCTGCTCTCAGTGAGCAGCAAATAAAATGGGGCATGGGGGGGACAGCTGAGAGGAGCCCCCACTGACAAGTTTCTGATGGAGAGAAAAGAAGGACATCTTCAGTGCCTGTTAAAAGGGTTGGAATAGCCTGTCTCCACTCTGGACCTCCCAGGGGGCAGAGTTGCTCTGAAGTGGTTCTCTCCAACTGCCCTGACTCCTAAGGGCCTGCTGTGTGTGAAATGCTGTGCCAGGTGCTTTGGGCCCTCGCCTCATTGACCCCAAGTGACCTTGGTGTGTCTCTGAACTTCTGAGTCCTGGGGGTGAGGAGTGTGGCGAGGGGGTAATGACTCCAGCCCCATCAAATGCCTGGCATGTAGGGAGGACCAGTTGGAAATAATGTATGTGCAGTACTTTGAAAACTTCCTATAAATATGATTTGAGACATTAAGAATGTTGCTTTTATTTTTCTTTCCCAAACATGAGCTATTTTGAAGTTTATGTATTCTCTTGGCTGGAGCTTACACAAAAATTTTGGGGAAAGGTATGAATAAAACGTCCCCACTCCTCCTTGGTCTAGCTGGTCATGGGTCTACCTATTAAATGTCCCCGGGGTGGGGAGCCCCAGTCCAGTACTAGGGGGATGGCTAGCCCGAGCTGTGCCCTGTGTGTCATTATTACAGCGAGGTAGGTCTTGATTCTCCTTAAGACAGTGATGGCCCCCTGTCTGGCAAAATGGATTTCTGGCCGCTGTCTTCTCCACGGAGCCCTTTGCAGCCTGAGTAGGTCATGGGGATACTTGAATGTAATTAAATAAATGTGTTAAGCACTTTCTATTGAGTTGATTCTTGTTCGAATGAAATGGAAGGAGGGTGACAGGGACATGTGGTCATTGCCAGGAGGTCTAAGATCTGGAGAGGGTGAAGGGTGGAGAGGTTTTGGGGTGAGGACCTGAAAAGGAGGGTTTGGGAGGAGAGAGGGGAAGGGCTGGGCACAGCAGGTCAGGGGGAGCCAGGCTGGCTGTCCAGGGGCTGAACAGGGCGAGTGCAGAGCAGAGAGGCCCTGGGCAGGGGGGCTGTCATTGCAGTGGCCACAGCAGACACTGCAAGGGACAGGGGTAAGTCAGATGATACTGACTTCGACTTCGCCAAGCTGTGCAGCTTTCCTGGACTAATAGTGACAGTTGGTGACCGAACACTGTGCTAAGTGCCTTCTTGCCCTGCCTGATATCTGCTCCACGGCAGCCCTGAGGAAGGACTTGAGGATGGCGTTCTGTGGATGAGGGAGCGCAGACTAGAGGGTCACTGAACTGGTGAGTTGGGGGGGAACTTCAGAGCACGGCCCAGTGCCAGGGAGGACGTACTACTCTCTACGCCCCCCCCATGTTGGGCAGCTCCAGCAGGGGACTATGCCGAAGACCCCCAAAATGGAAGTAAACACAAAATGATGGAAAGCCCCAGCCCCAGGTAGGGGGGCATTCTTTGGGGAGGGAGGGCCTTTTTCCAAAAACAGAATGTTTTTGCCAGTAGTCAGCCTTTTGTCCTGTCTTTACGTGGCCCAATTAGGCAATCGCGCCCCTAATTAGCCAGCCTAAGGCCCTCTTTGTTGCCTGCTTAGAAATTCGCGGGCTTGAACACGGGCTTGAACGTTGGCAGGAAACTTTGTCCATGACACTGGAGGCGCATGTAAGCGTTGGAGATGGGCCCACGCTGTGAAGTCTGGCCTGGACTCTGTTACCCGGCCCAGCCAGGCCCGTCCATCCCCCCAAGAGTGTGGTGACTCGGCCCTAAGAAGCTTCGAGGCCAAGTGAGTCTGAGTTATGAGTGGCCAAAAAGAGGTGAGATATTGAAGAATCATAAATATTAATTTTTTTAGCACTCTATAATTCAAAAGTGACTCAACTGATTTGTCTCAAACTCTGCAGGAAAACTTAGCTGTGGCCTCAGATGTGAGTGCTCTTAGACCAGAAGGAATCTCGCGGCCTCAGATGTTTCGCCTTAAGGCACTAGGGGTGAGCGTCACAGCCCTGTGCCTCCCTTGGAAGTGCAGCTTCTTGAGGGCGGGGGTGGGCCATTTTCCAGAAGGCTCACATCTGACTGCTTCTCAGCAGGAACCTGCCCTATGGTCATCTAGGTGCCCAACACGTGTTTCTACATCACTGACACCAGTCATACCCCCATAGTGAGACCATTTCTTGTGATTAGATCAATGCTTTTTTGCACTTGCTATGTGCCTGGCACTGTGCTAGGGACTGAATGCCAGACGAGGTCACTGTTTAAATTCTGGGCAGGGAGAGGGGTGGGGGGACAAGGAGTGGGGGGATGACAGAGGATACATAGCCAACAAATACACGAGCAGAGGAGAAGCGGGTGGTGTGACAGGGAGGGGTGCCTGAGGCAATGGTGGTAGTCTCGGGAGGCCTCCCTGAGGAAGTGACCTTTGATGGCAGACTTGCAGCAGAGTAAGATGAAGCTAGACATCCAGACAGAGGGGAGCCCTTGGGGACCCAGGTCTTGAGGTGGCAACAGGACCGCGTGCCGGAGGAGCTGGACCAGAGCGTGAGGGCCAGGGAGGAGAGATGCAGTGAGATGAGGCCACGGTGGTGCCCAGCTCACATGGGACTTGCGGGCCGGGGCAAGGGGCTAATTCCCAGGGTGATGGGCAGCCTTGAAGGGTTTGGGCAGGGGAGCCTCGTGATGTGACTTAGGTTGTAAACAGTCTGCTGTGGGGATGACAGGGGACTCGGTGAGAGAGGACGATGGTAGGGACAGGAGAGGGATGGAAACAGTCAAGGTCTGTAGGGAGACAGAGCTGACCTGATGATACCCAGGCCCTTTTATTCCATCTCTGGGCCCCTTAGCCTCCATCCAAATAGCTTTAATGTATCAAAGCATTGCTAAATGAATTTCCGTGAAGTTTACTACAGGGAAAACCAGCATATATTTCTTATTTAAATTCTTTTGTTGGAAGGGAGCAAGCAGGGAGGAGAGAATGCTTTTTTCCCCCTGGTCTAGATCTCCTCAGAATGGCCATGTGAGACGTTTTGAGTAAAGCAGACTTTCTTCTGTTCACACTGGCTGATGTGTTACTCACTGCCCGCTGGTTGCTGCCCACCCCTGCCACCGGCTTGCGCAGGGACAGTCATGCTCCTATCCCGCTTCCCATGTGAGGGCTACTGACACAGTTATTACAAGAAAGTTGTCCGGTTTGGATTGAGTCTGAACACATCTGCTTTGTTGACTGGACACTACGCAATTCCTTCAGCATCGTGTGTGCAAAATTCTTCTTTTATGGTTTGGCCAAGTTGCTGCAACTGCAGTGGTCCAGCGTTAGCCATTCATTTCCTCTAAGACGTCTGGGTGGAAAAATCTACAAAACAATAATAGATCAATACATTTAAATTAGAACTTTCAAAAATTCAATAATGGTATTTACGAATTAATAAAGCACTGTAAAGAAAATATCTGCACTTCTTTATTTAGGGATACAGTTAATTTTTTCATTGATTAAGCATTCTTTTGGTGGATGGGATGTGGGCAGGGAAATTTTTTTTCTAAGAAAGAAGTCCTGTGTGGAAGCTAGAAACATCCATGTTTCTAGACCCCCACATAAGTTACTAATGCATCGCACAGACAGGGATCCCTGGTGAGGGGAGGGTAGGAGCTGTGGCAGAGGTGGGAATGCACTGGGTCACGTGCGACCCGAGTGGTGCTGGTGGGGATGGACGTAATGACAGGCGTGCAAGTCCCTCTGACTTCAGAACATATGGGGGCTCACCGTGTTAAGGAAATTTGGTATAGGAAATCATCATTTATCAGACATAAATCAGGGAGCCATTCTTCTTTGTTCAAAAGAATTCCCCATAGAAATCCTCAAAATTAGCCAACTTACTCTTGTGCATCTGGAATAAAATGCAGGTTTTTTCCCCCTAAAAACAATGAATGTGACTCAAGTTTTCAGGACTGTACTTACTTCATCAAGCAAGGCAGAACCCCTCCTGGCTCGAGCCTGGGGTGTGCCCCGTGTGGGGCGTGAACAACCTGAGGGGACACGGTAGAGGCCACTCCAGCCCTGCTGGCCGCTCTGGCAGCTGGACATGGGTGTGGCCTCAGCCATGGGCTCTCCTGCAGCCCCAGTGCCCACGGCCGCTCACGCACGCTTCTTCATTTTATTCTCTTCCCCCACCCTTCTTTCCTTCCCAAAATGTTGACTGAGTATCCATGGGGGGCCACCTACTGTGCATGTGATGGGGGCCTGGTGGGGAACAGGGGACAGGCTAAGGACTTCTCATAGACACCCCGTGCTAGTGGACGGCATGAAGTGGATGCCCAGTGCTTTTTCTATCAAATGATCTCACGGGCGAGGCTCTGCCTTGGGCGTCATGGGGGTCTTCCATCGTGGATGGAGGTCCTGATTCTGGGGAGCCTTGCCCATGGGATGTGCGTGGAACCCACGATGTCCAAGTGGAGTGTGAAGGTCAAAGGGTTGTCCACATACAGTGCCTTAGGATGGAGGGGCAGAGATGGTGTTTAGAAAAAGGGTGCTCTCCAGCTGGAGTTGGGAGAAGGGGGGAAGGGCCTTGCAGGGGCAGGAAGAGCCGGGAGGGAAGGGGACTGGAGGAGGGAAGAGAGGATTGTTGAGTTTGCAGACCATCCAGAGACTGAGGGAGGCAGTGGTCTGGTGGGTGGGGGATCATGGTGGTTGAGATGACTGGAGGAGCTAGGGGCAACCTGTCTCCGGTATCATGTGTCCTAAGAAGCAGTGCCAGTTCTGGGGAGGGGACAGGCTCCTGTTGGGTGCCCTGATGGATGCCCCGTGAGCTGGGTAACTTGGCCGTTACCCTGGTTACGAGGCTGAATTCCTCCGCTGGTCATTCTTGGCTGTAGCTGTTGTGTTGTCATCATTAGTCTCCCAACTCCACCACCAGCTGTTTGCAGTTCCTAATGTGGTGGAACTGAACTTGGCATTCGAGGCCATCTCTGCCCCAGTCCTCACTTGGCATCCTTAGGCTTCTTACAGACCCTTCATGGCCAGCTGCCTTCTCCCTGGGAATGAGCACACCACACACTGTCCGCCCTCACACCTGGCCTTATACTGTTCCTTCTGCCCGTATGCCACTCACTTCTCTGCAAATTTTCAGACCCATTGTTCAGGCCCAGATGCAATTCCACCTCCATCATGAACCCCCCCTGTCGTCTGACTCACTGCCTTGGCACACCCTTTGTGTTATTGCTTTGTACTCCAGCTGGGTGGAACCTGGGCCCTAGAGAGCACTGTGTGCTTAGTGGGACCCCAGTGGATGCCCTACTGAATGGCAGTCCCCAGTCACTGCACTGGCAGATGGTGTCCAGAGATCATGTGGAATTGTCCCTCTGTCCCATTCCTAACTTAGACTTTGATAAAAATATGACCCAGAGTGTTTTGTTGTCAGCTGGTGTTGCATCCAAGGCTCCTTGCTACCTGATCCCATCCTGCCTTCCCAGCTTCATCTCATATGGCATTCTCCCACCCCTTGCCTTTCCCCTCCTCACTGTCACCTCTTTTCTTTGTCACTGAGTACCTCTCCATTCCTCAGATACACCAGGCTCTTGAATTCTCTATGCCTCTGCATATGCTATTTCCTTGTCTTAGAAAGCCAGCCGCTTATCTTCCCCCCACCCCCCAGAAAACTCCTATTCATCCTCCAAAACCCAGCTGAAAAGTCACCTCACTACGAAAGCAGTGGGTGGAGTTAGCCCCTCCCTCAGCTGAGCTTTCAGGTCTCTGTTATCTGTGACCAGACTAGAGTCTGTATATAAACGTCTGCCCCTCCTGTTCTTGTCTCTGCCGGGCATATTGTAGGTCCTTAGTCAACGTTTGCCAGCATTAATATTTGTAGACACTCCGAGCAGTGCCTGGCGCACAGCCAGGGCAATAGGTATTTATTTTTAGGCTCTCAGGAAGAGTTTTTGATGGAAGAAACTTGGAAATTCACCTTGCATCTCACTGAACACTTCTATCACGGTGGAACAGAGACAGAGCTTGTCTGAGGGTTGGTGGCATGTACAGCAGGGGACTGCTTCCAAGGGCTCATCCAAAGTCACATTCTATCAACAATTTTTAAGGTAGCATGTCGACGTGTGTGTGTTAAGATTCTGATAAAAAGATGCTAGACGAAGCAGTGTGCCGGCAGGAGCTGGTCTGTTTGACATGTGATTGAAGCGTCAGGGGAGACACAGACCCCCCCCACCCACTCATGGCACAAGCCCTGCCCTCACTCGTAGGCCCCTAGGCCCTGTGGTCAGAACCTGCCTAAGTCTCGGGATGGTAGCCAAGGGAAGCCTGAGAGGAACCCAGGAAGTGGGAGAAAGCAGGTGCTCAGCTGTGCACTGCGGAAGGGAACAGCCTGGCACCCGGGAAGGGACTGCCGCTGGCCGCAGCCGGGCTTGATTTGTGCTGTGCACGGTAGAGCCTGAGGCCCCCCAGCCTCGGATGGATGCAGGTAAGCCCAGAAGACCCCTTTATCGAGGCTGGTGTAGGGAGGTTCTTGAGAGAGCCTGTTTTCTGCCCTCCCGTGGCTGATGGAAGTGAGGGACCCACTACTTTTTTCCAAACCATTTATTGCCACTTACCACAGGCTTGGTTTACATCTGCTGCTGAGAGCAGAGTGATCCCAATTTGGAAGCCATGGAGGTCGTTTTTCACCCACACTGACATAAGCCATGACTCTCAAAGCTGATGACACACTCCAGATAAGGTCAAATGCTCACAGAAAGGGACATTTGGTGCCTCTGTTGCTTAATCCCTGATTGCAAAGAAGCTGCAGACACTAATGGCTGCTGGGATGTGCCATCCATGTCCCCGAGGGCTGGGGTCCAGGGCCCGGGCCTCCCCGCCTTACGCTCACACGGACACTATTCATCGCCTGCCAGGCACAGCGGGCCGGAGGCCCCGCAGACCCTGCCTTGAGAAGGTTTTGGGCCTGGAGGGGACTGTGGCGGGGTGGGGCAGGTACCGGCTGGGCGTGGGCAGGTGGTCAGTAGGCTGCACCCTTGAGGGGTCCCCTTCCCTCTCCCCATTTCTCCCCCCGACCCGTGGCTGTCGGGTCTCAAGGCCCGTGAGCCTGCAACGGCGCTGATCGGGCCAGATAGTAGGTGCTGTGGGAAAGAGAAGGTGGGGAAGCGAGGACAGGGAAGCAGCTATAAGATTCTGGAGGAGTGAGTGAGAGCGCATGGCGGCCGCTTTTGTTCAACCCGAAGGAAGACACACTAGCCAACAGATCACCCACCCAGGGGCCTCAGGGAAAGCGCATGTGTGGATTTCCTCTGCAAGGCTTGGGTGCGAGAAACGTCAAGTTAAAGCTCTCTACGATTGTGGATGCTCAGTGGGGTCAGAGAGGCATCCTAGGGGCACCCAGCAGAGTCTTGCTGGGGTCCCCAGTCCTCCAGTCACCCCCGTGGTGCTTACTGCCCAGGCCCACAGGGTCCATTGGATGGAGAGGTCCCACTCTGCGGCGTGCAGCATCCAGTCGGGGCCTCTGGCTGTGGCCTCTTGCAGTCCTGCCATCGGGTGCCGTATGCGGTGGGTGCAGTCCCTGACACCCTGGGCTCCTCCCTCCATCCGTGGTGGGGCTGTTCCAGCTTCTTCACTCCTGGGAACCAGCCAGCTAAGGCGTCTGGGCTCTCAAGGTGTGCGCTTGCGTGCGAGGGCGCTGTGGGGAGCTGAGGGAGCTGCTTTCCAGAGACCAGTTCTTTCGAGGCAGAGTGCTGTGCTTTCAGGGTTGTTCAGGCTCGGGGTGGAGCGGAGGTGTTTTTTCCTCCTGGTTAGTCCATAGTCACGGATGGGAAGACAGAGATTCCATCATGGGTTTCCCCACATTCCATGATTAAAATCCTGTGCTGGGCCCTTCCGGGCCTCCTTAGGACAGCTGGCGGTCGGACATTATGTAGTGAGTGATGGACTGTGGGGCTCCGCTCCCTGGAAGTCTCCCCTTGAAGCAGACGTGGCCCCTGGAGGAGGTCTGAGGGCTTGGTGCGGTGCTGCTGTGGAGAAGGAGGGAGTCGGGTTCCCCCACTGTGAGCCGAGAACACAGGGCTGCACGGGGGCTCCTGTTTCCCTTCCTCTGATGTGGGACCACCCGGTGTGCTCCCACTCTGCCTGTGCTCTGTGTGCCCGGCTTTACGACTCCCAGGCGGAGGGTTGGTTTGTGCAGAAGTTCCACTCAAAAGGACTTTTCGGAAGGTCACCCATGCAGTTGTTGATGGTCTGGTGTGTGGAACCTTTTGGGAAGGGCTGCCTTGGAGGGTGAACGCTTGCTCGGAGGGTGAACGCAGGGCCCCTGCTGGATCCGGGTATCTTGGATGGGGGTCCTGCCCCTCCTCTACTCTGGGCACAAGATCATTGTAAAGAAAATTACTTTTGTCCCAAGATGCATGTTTCCCACGGGTGGTTTTTTATTTCGTCCACACTCCCCAGCTCAGAAATCTCTTACCTGTCCAGTACAAATCAGATGAGTAATGACTTGCCCCCGAGGACTGTATTACGGTGAAATTCATCACAGATGGGCTCTCTCTGCCTTTTTCACTGATGTGGGCGTTCCAGGCTGGGCTAAGCCGGGCACAGGACTGGATCACTGAAGGTGCCGGCTCGTAAACGTCCTGTACAGTGGATGAGTGACGGTGCCCTTGGCTCCTGAGTCCCCATGGATTCTCTCCCCGCCGCCCCCCGTGCCCTGCCCAAGGGGGTGCTGCTGGCCCATGCAGACAGCCCATAGTTCCGTGGGCTCCTCTGACTCTGTTTTCCAGGAGGACCACTTGCCTGCTGAGAGCATTGTTGTGATGTTTTCCAAGTTGAGCTGTAAAGGTGTCTAGAAAAAGATGTTTCCGGCAGAATCAGAGAGGAAACAAGGTTGGCCAGGGCACATGGCACACAGTTCTGCTGTTTTCCCTGAGATTTCTCAAACGGCTGCTGTGGTCCCGGCTCCCCTGGGTACCCCCACTCCTTCCCTGAGCTGTCTTCCCAGACATCCAGCTCAGGGCCTCAGGGATGCTCAGTGAGGGACCTTCCTCACGGCGGCGCCTGCCCTGTGGGAGTTGACTCATCACTCAGCATTTACTGTCCACTGACTCCATTTCCTATGCGTGGCCGAGCAGGGGCTGAGATTGTGTTGAGCAGAAATGAGAGGAGGGAATCTGGCTAATTTGCTTTTTTCTCTACTTCACTCCTCAGTTCAGCTGTCTTTAGTGTACCCTGGAACTTATAAAGTGAAAACTGCTAGGAGACTTCTCTTCTCTCCCTTTTAATAAGCTCTCAAGCTGAAAAAGGCTTGTATGAGAAGAAAGGCAGCCTGAGTCAGTAGGAGCAAGGGCATTAAATAAAATACCCTTTAAGGGTCACGGGGCGTGCGGTGGCTTCGGAGGATTTTTAAACGCGAGCAAGTGGAACATTGGAGTTTGACTTTACAAAGGGAAAGGCCTGAGGGGACGAGGTTCAGGACCTGGGTGCGTCCCAAGGCCGCACACTCCCCGGCCCCTGGCCCGGTCTCCCCTTCGCTGTTCCGAACTCACCAGCTGGGCCCGTGGAGAGAGAATCCCACAGTCTGCGGCTGAGCCGGAGACTAGCCTCCCTGTCGTTCGAGGGGGCTGTCATGCTTCCAATCCCATTGGGCCTGGTGTCTTTCCCGGCTTTAAAAACACCCAGGGAGAGCCGGAGATCCCCACAGACAGGGCAGGAGGAGCAGGCAGATCTGGGCTTTTCCTGGAAGAATCTAATTGTGGTACAGGGAAACCGAAGCTCTTTTTCCTCCCCACACCCAGTACTTACACCAGGTCCCCCTTTGCACCAGTGGGGCTCTGGACCCCTGGGAGTACCCATCCCCCTGTCAGAATAAACAGAAGTCCCTACTTTGTGAGCTTTGTAAGTCTTCTCAACAGAGTGCTTTGTAAACCTCAGGCACTGTATTCCCTTGGGCACTGGCAGTGTTAATGTTTATTCACTAGGTACCACGTTTGTGCCTTCAGAAGCACATGCTGGGGACCCAGGAATCCCTGTCAACCTCTGCCAGAAGCAGGGTTCCAGCCATGGCCCCTGCATGTACCCAGACGGGTCCTTCTGAGCGGTCTTGGAATCCCTTCCCCACAGTCGTGTCTCTGCCCTTTCGTCCCCAAGGAACTCCTACACGGGCGGCCATGCAATGTCTCCCCCATCTCTGATCCCAGGTGCAGAGGGGCCCCTGGCCCCAACATCAGGGCTTAATTGTAGAGAATGATAAAGCACAGAACAGACCAAGGTCTGAGGAAGATCAAGAGGAAGAGAGAAAAAGGTTGAGGAACTCAGAGGAAAAAGAAACACGTCTTCTAATTCACTTAGAAACGGAATCTTCCACCAAACTTTCCCTTGTTCTGATTTCAACTCTGCCAGCCCTTCTCGAGCTGTCTTAGAACGTAATTGTCTCATTGTAACCTTAAACCTTGTAATTGTGCCCCAGGACAAATCAGTATTAATTTAGCTGATGTGGCATATCTTATAAATCCTGTGTTCTCCCTCTAGCCTCTGTTTGGTTAAGGATTTCCCAAAAAAGTGTATATACCAGGAGAGATGAGCAAGTGTGTGCCGTTTTCAGGCTGCAGTTCTCAGCTGTCTGGAGGCTGGGGAGGAAGGAGGTTCAGCCTTCCTGATCTGGGGCGGGGGCTGGGGGACGTCTCCACTCCCACAGCCCGGGTATGTCTTAGCCATGCCTATGCTCAGGGAATTCGAGTCTTCCCTCGAGGAGCCCCAGGGACCCGATGGGTGTCATCCAGAATTTGCAGGGAAACCAGAAGGAAACCACAAATCCACGGGGGGCAGGAGAGGAGGGGGCAGAAAGATTTTGCGGTTGAATCTAAAATACAAAGGGAGGGCAGAAGCAGCGACCACAGGGATTTCATTAAGGAGACCACAAAATTTAGCCTTAAGAAGTTCACGCCCATGTGGAGACAGTGCAAGGCCCCATTTCAGGGGTAGTACAGGAGGGTTGGGAGGGCTGAGATGTAAAATTCATGCCCTGAGCTACTGCAGGCAGTAATTACCTGTGGTTATCCGGTTGCTTCGTGAAGAGCCCTGCTCATGGCTGTTTCCCAGCCTACCCTCTGCCTCTGTGTGATTTCCCATTTTTCCAGGGTATCTCTGTTTTACAAGTACATCAGATAAATGCTCTTAAGTGAGCTAAAATTAAACTCCCAAACAAAGAGCTACAAGTGCTGTTTTATTTCTAGAGATGAAAATTGCACTAGAGTAACTTCTTTATTTGACTACATTACATTACAGTAGAAGGAAGGAGAGGGCTGTGGTACCAAATAGTAATTAACTATTTTTCCTCTGTCCTGAAAACTAGTGCGTAGTTAGATCAAAATGTGACAGGGTGCATGCTCATTTAATTTTTAAATTGCTTGGTAACTTCAAATAAAACTACTACAGTGGATATGTCAGTTATTGTGTAAGTGCTAAACATTCAGTGACATATTGGAAACTGCTTTTGTATTATCTGTGTGGCACAGCATGATAGCATTAATTCCTTTACCTAGTCAACAAATATATGGGACACCTACCATGTGAAGATGTCTCTGGGGAGAAGTACTGTACATGAGAGCATCACGTCAGTCATAGGTACTGAGCAACAGGACCAATTCTGAGGCTCACAACAGTTCACCATTCTCTCATTCATTCATTCACTCAACAAGCATAGATGGAACTTCATCCCTTGGCCCAGGTTCCTGCTCACACCACGTTCACAGTTTATCAGAGAGGAAGCAATGAGAACAATTATCATGGCAAATACGCAGGTGGTGCATGAGAAGCACAAGCAAAAGCATCAAGGAAGAGGGTCCCATTCATTCATTCATTCATTCATTCATATGCTCACTCAGTAGTTCATTCATCCTCAAACACTGGGGATGTGCCTCAGTCCCTGTCTTCATGGAGCTTACAGGGTGGAGGAAGGGACAGGTATTCATCTGATAATCTCATGAAGAAATGCAAAATCACAACTCTGGCAGGTGCCTCAGGGAGCGGTATCTCTTGGGTAGGGGCTAAATAGGCACAGCACAGGGAAGAGAATTTCAGGCAGACGGATTGGCCAGTGCAAAGGCCCTGTGGCAGAGGGAACTGGGTGAATCTGAGGACTGAAAGGTGGGCAGTGGGGCTGGGGGGCAGAGAGGAAGGAGGAATTGTGCGCTGAGCTGGAGAGAGGTGGAGGCGGCCCATAGGCCTTGCAGACATGTTCAGGATTTTGGTCTCTATCTGCAGAACAGTGGGTGGCTGTTTTGCCATGTGAAGGATTGTTTAAGGGCTCACGTAGGCAGGATGTAGGCAGGGAAACCAGTGGAAGCCTGGGTGTGTGGTGGCCGTTTGTATGGGGCAGTGGTGGAGGAGACAAAGCCTGCAGTTTGGAGGTGAAAGCTGAGTAGGGGTCCGCAGGGGAGCTGGCTGGGGCCAGGAGGTGCAGGCCGGGAAAGGTCGGCACAGATGAGAGTGCAGTGGTCCAGCCGTCAGATGGGCAAACACCTCTTAGGCTCAGTGACTCTTACTGGAGGTCACCGCACATAACAAGGGCCGTCAACACACCAGACACCCTTGGATATCTATCTAACTGGTGGTCCAAGACCTTTCCCTAAAGAACTTTAATCTCCTCCTTTGTATGAGAGGATTACTTTCATTTTCTGAAGCCAGTCCCACAGGTGTGCCCACCTATCGCCTACTTATCTATTATAAACCTGTGCAAATTGGGTAATTGTCTGTGCAAATGGGTGGTTAGGTGTGTGTAGGTATGTCATTACTAGATTTGCATTTGTAAATGCTCATTTCCTTAAATAATCCCTCTCCCACCCCTACTTCTCTGCTACCTCCCTGCCCCATATCACACGTATCCCCAGGTGTGTGACGGGCCCAGGTGTATCTCTTAGGTCTGCTCCACTGCACCAGCAGAAATGCCTTCTTCAGCGTCCTGCCCCCAGGCCCCTATGTACCACCACACCCCATCCCACCCCTCCGTCAAGAGAAAGGAAGACACACAACATTTCCCCTTCTGCCACGTTGGGTGGAAATTGTTAGCTCTGCCTATAAATAGTATGGCCTGGAAAGTACACGTGAGAAGTCACTTCTCTCCACATCAGCCCTACCTTCCCACAAGAGAATCACGGTTCGTTAATGCACTGGACACGCACACGCCAGTGCTGGGGAGACACTGCGACTTGGAGGAAAGGGCACTGGCTGTGGGGTCACACACATCTGGTCCTCATCTCAGCTCAGCCGCTCATGAGCTCTGCTGCCCCTAAAAATAAAGATAAAGCACATAAAGGGTTAGGGCCTGGCGCAAAGTTGGCCGACGGTGAGACTCTGTTACTTGTATTAATGTTATTGACCTGAATGAAGGTTCTAGTCCTAGGCCTTTTCTTGTGTGTGGAAGGGACAAACCTTAGGTGAACCTTAATTGCTGCCAATTTTCATGCCATCTGTGGTACGATGTTAACAAAAATGATTTTTTAAAAAAGGAGCTAACATGGGACAGGTACTTTATGACCCTACAATCATATGGTCTAAAAAAACCAACAAATTGTCACTTTGGGAAACCGTAAAGGGAATATCAAGTAACTAAAACATAAAAGTGGCCGTTTTTTTTTTTTTTTCATTCTGAAGCCTCTATAGTAAAACACCCAAGTCGCACATTTGGTTTGGGATGGGCAGGCTGAGCTTTAGTGTTGAAACCCAGTCCTGCTGGTGGAGGTAGGGTGCTGACCCTGTATGTGCCACGGTGACTGATCAAGATTCGTCCTGCAGGAAGATGGCCCAGCGTCACCCAGACCTCTGGTTCATCTGTCTGAGGAGGGCTGCTCCTGCCCAGTACCCTTTGCTGGGAGAGCCCACAAGTGCCCCTCAGTGATACTGGTGATGACGTTTTCGTACTGCGTTCTTTCTGACATCAAGCCTTGCCTCTGCCGTGATGAGATGCTTCCTGAACAGCTGTGTCTCTGCGTTTTGCTGAGTCTCAGATGCGCTAAAGGATCTACCTCTCTTCATGGTAGTTTATTGGGAACTTTTTATTATTTTAATGCAAGTTCAGGTTTATTTGGAATGTAAGATTTAAGATCACTTAACATTTTTGTTTTCATTATGTTTTTTTTTTTGTTAACTGATTTTACTTTTTAGAGCGGTTTTAGCTTCACAGAAAAAAAACTGAGCGGCAAGTACAGAGCTCCCGTATGCCCCCTGTCCCCCCAACAGCCGCAGACTCCCCCTCTTGGGACATCCCACACCCGAGTGGTACATTTGTTACAATTGATGCACCTACGCTGACACATCCTGATCGCCCAAAGTCCATCGTTTACATTAGGGTTCACTCTTGGTGTTGTACATTCTATGGGTTTAGACGAATGTATAATGACATGTATCTACCATTGTAGTACGGTACACTACAAACTGTCATACAGCAGTTTCACTGCCCTAAATATCTTCTCTGCTCTGCCTATTTCATTGTGTTTTTAAAAGCGACTTCTCATCAAGCAAAAAATGGCAGTCACAAAAAATGCCAGCCTGTTATTCAGAAAGATGCTGGGTAACTGCCCTCACCCTCACCCAGGAGAGTGATTTTATCTGTAGGAGGGAATTTGGACTGTCAGATTTCTTCCAAGTGAGAGATCACATGATCTGTGTTCTAGGGTTCATAAAATAACCAGTTTGAAAGAAAATGTCCAATTTGACTTACATTTTTTGGATCAATTTGAAGTTCTAGAAATTTGTGGTTTACTTTATTTTGGCAGTGTCTTCAGATTCTTCTCTTCCATCCATCTTTCATTTCGAAGCTCGATGTAGACTGCCAATTGTCACAGAGCAGCAGTTTCCGAGAAGAGAATCTAGAAGTGGTTCCAGGGAAAAGGGGAAGTTTTCACAGGATGTGTCCTGCCTCCCTTCTGCTCTGTGGGGGGCAATCTTTAAAGGGCTTCAGGACCCTCAGCCAGATGGGAGCCTTGGCCTTCCTGCAAGCCTGCTTCTTACTCCTCAGCTTGTTGTCAGAAGCCGGAGGTCCCGGGTGGCCATCCCACCTCCCAGGACCCTAAGGTTGAAAACTTGAGCATTTAATAGTTGTTAGAACTTGTTACTTCAGCGCTTGGCTAACAGACTGGACTGACAATGGTGGTTTGAGACTTAGGTGATTAGAGGGACTGCTCCTGTCTCCGAGTTTCTCCTAAACCTCATGATTCATGAGCACATCATGCTCACAATATCTAAACTCATCTTTTGCACCATAAATGGGAGGGTTTTGCTGGAAAGAACTCTCATTGGCCTGGGGCTCTCCAGCTAGCTTCATCTCTTGTCTGTTTTGTCGAGCAAAACTGCACGTGATAAAATTGCATAGAACTAAATACACGTGCATACACACACCCCCAAATGGGTGTATGAAAAACTGGTGAAATCTGAATAAAGTTGGGGGGTTGTATCAATGTCAGTTTCCTGGCTGTGATGCTGTATTACCGTTTTGCCAGATGTCACCAGGGGGAGGAACTAGGGGAAGGGTATGCAGGACCCCTCTGTATTCTATCTTATAACTGCCTATGATCTACCGTTATCCCCAAACAAAAAGTTAAGAAAAACCAGCTTTCAGTTCTTTGGTTTATACTGTCATCTCCATCTGACTTCTTCGATTTTGGTGTTCTGTGTATTCTTTACTAATCTGCTTCATTTATTTAAGTGTTAATTGACCTTTGTTTATTTGGTTTCTGTACTAGAAGCCACTCAACAGTAAGACCAAGGTATTAGGGCTTGGAGAAAGGGGTCTGAGAAGACCCTCATCCTCGCAAGAGGGTAATCTATGTTCAGAAATAAGTGGACATGAGAGAGAAGAATCCCCCGGTGGAGAGAGTAGATGACTGACTCTCAACATGGATTTAAGAGTTTACAAATAGACCAGGTCTACGGTGTTAGAAAGTATAAACAGAAAATAGCACATGATTTAAAAAAATCATTCTTTAGTTTTCTTTTGAACTTTTGGAATAATTATAGATTTACAAGAAGTTGCAAAGATAGTACAGAGAAGTCCTATGTACCCTTACTCAGTTTTCCCCATTGCTTATTTCCTATGTAACTGTAGTATAATAGCAAAACCAGGAAATTGACATTGCTACAATGTGCACATAGTTCTATGTCATTTGATCACATCTGTAGACTCTGTAACCACCACCTCAATCAAGATACAGAACTGGTCCGTCATCACAAAGATCTCCCTCATGCTACCCCTTTATACTTATACCCACTCCAGCACCCACCATTCTAGCCTCCAGCAGCTACTAATCTGTACTACATTTCTGTGATTTTGTCAGTTTGAGGATGTCATGGAAATGGAATCATTCAGTGTATTACCCTTGGCCTTGGCTTGTTTTACTCAGCACACTGCCTGTGGGATCCATCCCCGTTGCTGCTTGGTCTGTTCCTTTTTATTGCTGAGTCGTGCTCCTTGCTATGGATGGCCCACAGTTTGTTTAACATTCACCTCTGGTGGGACATTTTGGTTGTTTCCAGCTTTTAGCTCTTACAAATAAAGCTGCTATGAACAACAGAGTATAGGATTTTGTGTCGAAATAGATTTTCACTTCTGTAAGACAGACACTCAGAAGTACAGTTGCTGGGTCATATGGTAAGTGTATGTTTCATTTCATAAGAAACTACCAAACTATTTTCCAGAGTGGCTGTACCATTTTACATGTGGGCCAGCAGTGTGTGAGAGATCCAGTTTCTTTGCACCCTGGCCAGTATTTGGTATTGTCACTGTTTTTAATTTTAACTGTTCTAGTAGGTGTGTTGTGGTATATTATTGTGATTTTAGTTTGTATTTTCCTAATGGCTAGTGATTTTGAACATCTTTTCTTGGTTTATTTGCCATCTTTATATCCTTTTTCATGAAACGCCTGGTCATGTCTTTTGCCCATTTTCTCATTCTATTATTTGTTTTTTACTGTTGAGTTTTGAGAGTTCTTTATATATATTAGATGTGAGTCCTTTGTCAGATACATGGTTTGCAAATATTTTCTTCCAGTCTGTAGCTTGTCTTTTCATCTTCTTAGCAGGGTCTGCTACAGAACAAAATTTTTAATTTTGATGAGATCCAATTTATCAATTTTACTTTTTATGAATCCTCCCTTTGGTGACATATCTGAGAGCTATTGCCCAAGGCCTAGGTCCTGATGATTTCTTTCTTATGTTATCTTCTAAAAGTTTTATAGTTTCATGTTTTACATTGAAATCTGTGATGTGCTTCAAGTTAATTTTTGTATTAGATGTGAGATTTAGGTCAACGTATTTTTTTTTGTTTGTTTGTTTTTGCTTATAGATATCCAATTGTTCCAGCACCGTTTGTTGAAAACACTATCTATCCTTCACTGAATTGCTTTTGCATCTTTGTAAAAAATGGAAAATGTTGGGGCAACTTCTGGGTTTTCTATTCCGTTCCATTGATCTCTGTATCTTGGTCTTTGAGAGTAAGAAAGAAGGACTCCAGGGTCCGGGTTAGGCTCCCAGGGCCTCTGGCCTCCCCTAGGAATGGATGTGGGCCCCAGAGCTGGGTGCAGCACCCTATGGGGGATTGCCCTGCACGTGAACATGTGTGAGGGACTCCCCAGACCACCTTCTCTGCTGCACTCCCCAGGCATTGCTGTTTTGGGTCTCCTTTTCCTTCCTTTCCTTGCTTACGCATGTTCTCAGATTAAAGTGGGATTTTCTAAAGCAGATTTTTCTATCATGGGGTAAAAACTGTAAGTAAACAGAATTATCATAACAATTTAAATAGGAATAAAATATGTTTTTCTGTTTCTATTCAGAGAAGGGGAAAGGTAGCTAGAGAAGATGAAAGGAAGATCTAGATTTGTGGGTGGTAGGTGTGTGTGTTTTTTCCCCTTTTCTTCTTCAGTAATAGGTACAGAGATTTTGTAAAGGACTTCAAGGCAAAAGGAAAAAAATAGCATATACTGTTATGGGGTTATTTTTATCTTTCATTTTTATGACAACTTATTTGTACTTAAGAGAAGCTTTCCAAGGAGTTAGAAGCATCATTAAATAAAGACTGTGAAATGTGCAATATGGCTTATTTATTTAAATGTTAATTGGTCCAACGAACACTTCTAATTAGCTCTATATTTGCTTAGCAAAAAGTTTTACAAATTCCAATTGTGAAAAGCAGCTATTTTGAGCTGGTAAGCATGTTGCAGCCTCAGCCATGATTTTTCTATAGTTCTCAGCCCTTGAAGGCACAATTTAATTTTTCATGTATGCATACTAGCAACGGTAAACACTTGCGAGTGTAAAGAACCTTCTTTAATTAGCTGCACAACAATTAAAGGATTCACAAACTAAATTGAACCCTGTCTCGGTGCTTACTAGCTGAATTCTACCACCTGTCACAACAGCGCTTTGTTCAATCTGTTATGCAAAATCATTATAGCAATATAGCGGAGGGGAAAAAAAAGAGAAAACAGCAATTATTTCTTACTTTTCTCTTGAATGGGTTATTTTGGGTTATACTGATGTCAGGTTCATTGAAGCTAACCTTTTGAAATCTGTACCAGCATAATACTTCTAAGGCAGCCTCAACGTGGCTAGAAGAATATTTCGTTTTCCTCTTTTAGGAGGAAGTAGTGCTCATCCTTAAAGTGTGTGGAGACTATGATCGTTTGAAACAACCTGTTCTAACTCTCAGCTGCCTTCTCTTTTCCCCTTCTCACGAGGAACCCTCAACAGTCTCCTGTGTTACAAACACATGCAAACCACTGTAGATGTGAGTTTGAAAATGACGTTCTCATGCTGCCTTTTCCAAAAACCTACCAACTCACATCACTCCACCAGTTTGATCACTTACTGCAAAAATGTGTGTGCGTGTGACTGTTAATTTTTGAAAATTAAAAAATAATTTAAAAAAAAGTTTAAACATCTGATCTACGCTGACCTACCCTCCTGCAGACAGGGTTGGAGGGAACCCTCACCCCTTTGCCTATTGCAGACACAAAGGCTTTATTGTGAGGCCCCAACCCGAAGCCTGACGCGGCGGACTCCGTGCAGTCGAGGGATAAATGTTTACATTCGGTGTTGCCTCCTCTGGCCTCTGGTCGGACTGCTGGCAGCTCTGTGGGTGCTCAATACAGAGAGGGTGGGAGGGAGGAGGGAAGGCGGGCGTGCACCTCCGCTGACGAGCGGCGCTGGGAGATGCTCTCTGGCAGTTGCTTAAAATGGCATCAAGAACATATTGTTAGTTCCAGCCTCTGAAGCATATGTGGTCTGGGCATCTCAGACGTAGAAGTGATTGTAGACAAACAGCCGGGCTCATTCAGAGGGCCTGCGTTTTCCGGCATTACAATATTTTTTAGAAGTTGCCTCTTTACGTCATTTCATGAAAATGTGCAAAGAAGACAAGGCAGCTCTTTGAAAATACAAACTCTTTCCCAAAAAAATGCTGAAAGAAGGAAAGTGAGAGCCAAAGGTCAAAGGCTGAGCAAGAATGTGTTTCTCTATTTTTTCTGTTTCTTAAGCAGAGAGGAAACTCTCCCGATTACGACATTTCAGGAATCAGGACCGTCTTTGGTCAGGTCCAGGAGGGAGACCTTGCAGAGTATGGGGACTTCCTTCTTCTTGCTGCTGAAAACCAAACTCGTAGGCTGGTCCAGGGTTGGCGCATGTACATTCAAGTGAGTTACTGTTCACTTCACTGAAGTTCATGAAAGGACTGCGTGATGCAAAGTTGCAGCCCCAGGAAGAAGGCTACGTACTGCTTCCTGCAGCCTCGTCTGGCTCTGAATTTGGCTGCACTTCTCATGGCCGGAGTCTCCTGGCTCTGGGTCCATCTCTGATTGTCCCTGGCTCACAGTGCTTTCCTGACGGCAAGGGTCTGCACTAGGCCTTTGATGGGAGCCTGCTGGTGCCTCCGGGATGGTCCATAGTAGGCTCTCAATGAACATCTGCTGTTTAACGTAAATGGAATCTTCACTTGGCTGAAGAACTCAGGGGAATTTAAGGGTGAATTCAGGCAACTTAATCCTTTCAGCCTTTCCCTCCAGTGGCCCAAGCTTCCCTTTTTTTGGCTGTTCATCTAAAATCTCCTTACCATGGTGTACTATTTATTCTCTCCTACATTCCTTGCTGCTAGTGTTGCAGAAAAAAGGTCCATGGAATGACTTCCAGGCCAGCATTGCCTTGTGGAGGGCCAGCTTACCATGTGCACAGACCTGGGTCTGGGCGCCTGGGAGGCTGCCTTGCCCTCCAGGGGCTCCCAGTCTGGTTGGGGAGCCCCAACTCCCTGAGGAAAGGTGGAGACAAGCGCAGGTGTGGATTCCTTACTGGTGGCAGGCTGGAGGAATCCACTGGTTTCCTTCACTTCCAGCTGCCTCAACTGCAGGGCCACTAGAGTAGAGGCAGCTTAGAGGGTAGATTCGTGGCGCACGGAGATGGGTCCAGTGATACCATTATCAGATCCATGGCTTTAGGCAAGGTTTTTAACCATGCCTCAGTTTCCTCATTTATAAAATGGGTATGGTGATAGTAAAATTATCTCATTGAGTAATGAGAATTAATTGAAGGCACTTAGAACAGCACTAAGTGCAATAAAAGAAGTGTTGTTAGTTACCTTTATTGCCGTCCCTGTTACTGTCATCCTCGTTGCTGCTCCCGACCTTGAAGTCTTTCTAGTAATGTGAACTCCTATGGTCATGGGACTGAAAGGAACTTCAGGAAACCATGTCCTAGCTCAGGCTGGACAGGCTGATGAGCCTGCAGACCAGTGCCTTCTGGGAAGCTTCTTGAAGGGCACTGAGCCATCGAGACTATGCTTCTCTCTCTCTCGCCTCTTGCCAGCCTTCCTCGGGGCGCTGCTCATGGGTGTGGTGTTCTAGTCTGGAAGGCAGATCTTCAGAACCAGCATCATCAGAGTTCTCCCAAAGTGGGTTCCACCTGTGCCCACTGGAAATGGGCACTACTTATGGGAGGATTGCGGATGCCCACCAAGAGGCATGCTTCAGTCAGCTCCCTGGAGAATCCGTCGGAGAGAGTCAGGAGTTATTGAGCACTTGCTACATGAGAAACATGTGTGATGCGCCGGGCTCATGGGAAGAGAACAAACATTTCTAACATGTGAATTTATAATCTCATGGAGGCTTGGAGGAAAGTGGACAACTGATCGACCACAATGGGTGCGGTTGATTGGGGCTGGGAGAAAAACAGCCCAAACAGAAGGGAGTGGGAGGCAGGAGAACCTTAAGTGGTTAGAGGATCAGGGAAGGATCAGGGAGCAGATGCCAGGGGCACAAGTTACAACTGGCGTTGGGCTGCTGGGGCTGGGATGGCCTCTCAAATGCATTTTCTGTGAAATCCACACCCCTTTGCTCCAGGCCAGGAGACAGCAGACTGAGGTAGGAGAGCTCTGCTCATGGAGAAGGATAATTTGTAAGGCTATAAATACCTGAGATAGGAAGTACGTATTTGTAGCCCTGATCATTGAGGAAACTTGGATTATCTAGTGGTAACAGAGGTCATTTCCTAGATCTGTCTTACACAAAGGAACTGTGCTGCCAGTTTTCCTTTTCAGGACTGGGCCATGTGCCAGGGCCAGCACAGGTTTCAGGGTTCGGCACCTGATGCAGTGACCCTTGGTAAATGACTGTTGAATGATTGCATGACTGTCTCCAACAAACAAGGTTTTGTATTGCATGTGCTCACTTAAATCAGGGACCACCACAATTTGTTGGTGTTTCCCCATAAACTGCTACTAGGTTCCTCATGGTGAGAACCTTTGAAAAAACACGTGTCTCCTAAATGATCTAGAAAGAGGTGGAGGCCAACAGGAGCCTGATGGAGAAGACAGAGGGCTTTACCACCCCCGGGGTCTCTGCTGGGGAACCATCATGTCAGACCTGCCAGTGTCCTAGGTGAGAAAGGACTTGGCTTTCGCAGCAGTTGTTGCCTCTCTTGTGCCTGTCACTTGACTCACTTATAACCTAGAACGCAGCAGGTGACTGGATAAAGAACCACTGGAACACACCCCCACTCTATTTCTTCCTGGCCTAACATGCCCTGTGTGACCAACAGGTGAACTATACGGAGCCTTGGATGCTGAAAAATCTACAGAGGGGGTTCTTTCTTTTCATTTCTATGTACATTTTGCTAATTTTTCTTATCCTTACATGCAAGCTTATTTTGAAAAATCAGAAGATAGAGATGAGCAGTAAGAAGAGGATGGAAATCCCTTGGTGATCACCCATGTTGACTCTTTGCTGTGTGTCCTCCTAGACTATTTTATGCATACCTGTTTTCTTTTGCTTTTGGTATTGGTATAATAATATAAGTATTGGTAGAATATAAGGAAAGAGGCACTGTTATAATTTGTGTATGTTGGAGGGGGGAGGTACTAATTTGATATAACATGACTGAAAGGGCAATTTGGCAACAGGTATTAAAATCTTTAAATGTGTATTCTCTTTAACCAACAATTCCACATGTAGCAATTAAACCTAAGGAAATAATTAAGAATGTGTACAAAGATTTAGCTAAAATAATGTGCATCAAAGTGTGATTTGTACACAAGGTGGGATTGTACTCCCTATGCCATTTTATAATCAGCTGTTTTAATTTAATACATTCTTCTATACCCTTTTTGATGAGTACAGAAACAATTGTATAACTTTACCATGATTTATTTATTTAATTGAATCCTGTGGGTGGACATTTAGATGGTTTTCATTTTTTCTTCTCATTTGAAGTGAAGACTGGGCTCCTTGTCTTTGGCTCATAGAAGGATGACCAGAGTTTTCTTTGGGGGAAGGAAAGTGACAGTCATGGAATCAGTGGCATTGTTTTGCCTGACCTGGTGTGCACGGTGAATGCTTGCCTTAGCAGACTCATCACCAGCCCTGGCGGGGTCTCAGGTGCGTGCCTTTGGGTTAGAGGTGGGGATACAAGAGAGGTGGACTGCGTCCTTTTTCTTGTGAGTGGGTGTGTGTACATGTGCACATACACATGCATGCACAGAGGTTTAGAGGAAGTTAAATCTGTTCTTCACTCTAGGTTTCCAGTGATTGAATCCAAACCACCCAGACCATGAGGGAGAGGGTGAAAATCCACACCCTAGTATAACTGGCCCCTCAAGGTCTTCACTGCCCCAACTCTATCTGGGTGTTAAACACTCTTCTGTACCATTTTTGATGAATGCATGGTATCCAGTTTAGACTGTGCCCATGTGGGCCAATCCTCCACCTTTTCTTCTCCCTTCCATCCCCATCCCATCACACCGTCATCATTTTACTTCCTTCTCTCCAATACCCCATCTCTATTCCTTTTCCAGGCTGTGGCCTTTTCTCCAGGAATTAAAACATCACCACCCTCTTCTAATGCCATCAAAATCTTCTTGACCTCTGATGAGAGCTGGGAGCTGCTCTCTCTTCTACCAATTTCAGCAGCAGAGAGGGATACTGGTAGGGTGGAGGAAGGAAGCGAAGGAAGGACATCAGTGTGGCCTCACATCTGAATTGCAATCTGTTTTTGTTTTCTTTGTTATTTGTTAACTATCCATCTGTCCATACATACATCCATACATCCATACCTTTCTATCTATCCTTCCATCTGTGATAGCTAGAATGGTATCTGGCATAGAGTAGTTGCTCAATTAACATTTGTTGAATGGATGAGTGAATGAATGAATAATATAAAAGTCAGAAGTTTTGAACTTGTAGAGTTTATTTCCTGTGAACAGCCTGCAACAGGTCCACCTATCAGGTTCAAATTACCCTGCAAACATAACTTTTATACCTTGTTCTGCTGAAAGGGCATATTGAGACCTCCTAATCTTGCAGAGCTCTCTTTTCTAATGTAGTCATACTTGGGAGGCATCCTGCCTAATTTTCTCCTTCCTAATCCCTGGTCTCCCCACCCTTTCCTCTCCTTCCCTTGGCAGCAGGCCAGGAAGAAGGGCAATCGAGTTGCACTTTTATAAATCACACTTTGATGAACATTATTTTAACTAAATCTTTGTACACATTCTTAATTATTTCCTTAGGTTTAATTGCTAGATGTGGAATTGTTGGTTAAAGGGAATACACATTTAAAGATTTAAATACCTGTTGCCAAATTGCCCTGCTTTCAGTCATGTTATATCAAATTAGTACCTCCCCCCTCCAACATACACAAATTATAACAGTGCCTCTTTCCTTATATTCTACCAATACTTATATTATTATACCAATACCAATACTGAGTATTATTTAGCAAAGTAATATCAATTTGATATGGAAAATGTCTCATTTTACTTTTCATTTCTTGAGCTTAATATATATGTATATCTATATTTTATGTAGTTATTAATCTATATACCTTTATATCTGTATCTGTGTATATCTAAAGATAGATAGATGTTTAATGAAATGTCTGTGTTTGGTGATTTACCTGTTCACGCCCTCTGTGTGGTTTCCTTCTGGGTAGTTGAATTTTCTTTTGAACTGTAGGATCTCTTCATACATCAAAGATATTAACCCTTTGTCTTTTACATATCTTGTAATTGTTTCTTCCAAGTTTTTCATGTGCCTTTTAATTTTGTACATGGTGCTTTTTAATGAGATAAAGGGATTTAAGTAATCAAATCTTTTAATCTATTCCTTTGCTGTCTTTGGTGTCATGCTTTGAAAATAATTTCCTACCCCATTATTATATTAGTATACTAATATACTCCTAAGTTTACCTTCTTATGTATTTATGGTTTTAATTTTTAATATAAATCTTTAATCTATCGAGTATTTATATTATTAGGGCAAAATTTTATATCTGTACCCTACACACATATATACATATTCATGATTTGCTATTACAAACGAGATTTTAAAATTATATTTTCCAAATAATATATAAGACTATATAGGAAAACTATTTTTATTTTATTTTGTTTTTACATAAATAAAACAAGTTTTAAGAATTACATTAGAGAAATATAGAATGAAAAGTGAAAGTCTTATTTAAATCTTTCATCTCCACTCCAGTTCCTCGCCATTCCCCAGATAATGATTATGAGTGGCTTGATGTATCTCTGTCTGTATATACATAAATACACACCAAATATAAAGGAGTTCTTGTTCTCATTCTTTCTCCAGTTAGAGAAATGCTACAATAAACATTCTGGAACATACATGTGTGTTTCTAGATTAGAGATAACTATAGGTGGTATTAAGTTAAATTTTCATGGATATTGCTGAATTGCTTTCTAAAAAAGGAGCACCAATTTACTTTTCTGCAGATAGTGAGTGAGAGTGGTCTTGCTGACAGTGGGGAAATAAAGCTCTAGTTTTGGGCAATATGATACACCAAAACTATTTTAATTTTATATGAATTTTCCTTATCTTTTTCATAAAGATATACTTCCCACTTATATGACTTCCTTTATAAATGTCCTCTTTATATTTTTATATGTTTTATTGTATATTTGTTCTTTGCCTTCATGATATAAAGGAGCGCTTTATATATCAATATGCATATTTTGTGCGTATGTGTGTGGCAGAAGAAAGTTTTAAAAATTTTGCTATCTTTTGAATAATGGCGTTTGAGTCCTCTTTACTAAAGATTATGAAAAAAAAATTTACATTTTTGTCAATGACTTCGTAGTTTTTTTTTAAATTTTATTGAAGTATAGTTGATTTACAATGTTGTGTTTAATGTCTGCTGTACAGCACAGTGACTCAGTTATACATATATATATTCTTTTTCATATTCTTTTCCATTATGGTTTATCACAGGATATTGAATATAGTTCCCTGTGCTACACAGTAGGACCTTGTTGTTTATCCATCCTATATATAATAGTTTGCATCTGTTAATCCCAAACTCCCAGTCCTTCTCTCCCCCACCCCCTTCACCCTTGGAAACCACAGTCTGTTCTCTATATCTGTAGATGACTTCTTAGTTTTAAAAATATTTTTGTGTGAAGTATTTCATGAGAGGTATTTGTCTAAATGGTAGCCCATTGTCCCAGTACATTTACTCATCGTTCTGTTCTTTCACTGCATATGAGTCATTAACTTTATCTAAACCACGTGTCTCTTTGGGAGTTCTCTATCTGGTCTCTTGACTTATTTATCTACTCCTGTATATGACCCTATTATTTCAATTACTATAGTTTTATTATATTTTGATTTGATAGTTTGCATGCCCTCTCCTTATTCTCCTTTCTTACAGTTTACTTGGCAGTTATCACCTTTTTTTGAGATGAATTTTAGATTTCACTTGCTAAGTTTGATAGATGATCCTTTCAGCAATTTGGCTTGATTTATAGATTAATTTCATAAAAATTTACATACTTACAATATCATCTTTCCATCCATGAACATGGTATATCTCTTTATTTATTCAGGTCTTATTTTATGCACGTCCATAAAGTTTTATGTTTTACTTCATATAGGTCTTGCCCATTTCTTATTACATTTATTTCTGTATGTTTAAAATTTTCCTCTGATAATTTATAATTGGTTTTTAACGTATAAGAAAACAATAATTTTCAGTGTATTGATCTTATCTTTGACCTCTAATTGCACATTTATTAGTACCAACAGTTTTGTACTTCATTCTTTGGATTTTTTGCATATAGTCATTTTCAGCTGTTAACAGTGACTGTTTTGTCTGTTCCTTGTCAATAATTTTATCTCATAGTTTCTTTTTCCTCTATAAAAATCACATTGTTTGCATTGGCTAAGACTTCCAGGACACAGTGTCTTGTTGCTAGCTTTAACAGAAATGCTTCCAATATTTTGCCATCAAACATAATGTGTGATGTAGGCCATTTATCGCTTTATAAGTTAGGAAGGAATGTTAAGTTTTATCAAGTGTTTGGGACATTGTTGATATAATATGGTTATTCTCCTGTAAGATGTTAATATGGTGAATTGATAGGTTTCCTGTTGTTGAATGATTCTTGAATTATTGGAGTCTTTGATGAATTATTATGTTATCTTTATATACTACCAGGTTCATTGCACTGATATTGTATTTAGGGTATTTACATTGATGTTTATAAATGAGATTGTCCTATAGCTTCTATAGGTAGTAATTGTGTTAGTAGTAGTTCTTATTCCTCCTCCCCCTCCTCTTTCCTCTCCTCTCTCCTCCTCTCCCTCCTCTCCCTTCTGTCTCTCCTGTTCCTCCCCGTCCCCCCTCCTCCCTTTCCTTCTCCTTCTCATCCTCCTACTGCTCAATGAGTGCCCAGTGAGTCTGGGGGCTTATTCCTCCTCCTTTTCTTTTTTTCTCCTTCCTCCTCTTTCTCCTCTTCTTCCTCATCCTTCTACTTCTCTTTCTCTTTTTCCTCTATGCTATACCTAGTAGCACTATCCTAGTCTCAGAGAATGAAATGGGGAGTTTTCTGTTTTTCTGTGCTCTGGGACAGTTTATAAACATAGAGATAACCTTCCTTTGAAGGTCTAGTAAACTATGAGCATAAAACTGGGCCTTTTCTTTTCTTTTGATGTAGCTATTCATTATCTTAAATTTCTGCTATGGTTATTATTTTATTCAGGTATTTAACTTCTCATTGAGTTATATCTGATCATTTTTATAGATAAATCATTCATTTTAATGGAGATTTTCAAATTAAAGATATAAAGTTCTATATTCTTGTATAATTTTTAATCCTACTTTGTATCTGAATTTATTTCCCCTTTCTCAGTCCTAATGTTTATTTGTATATTCTCTCTTTATTCCTATCCACTTTGTCAAGTTTGTTTTCTTGGTCTTTTCAAAGAACCAGCTTTTAGTGAGTCTTCCCCCAACCCTCCCAGAGGGCAGGGGGAAGAGGATGTTCTATTTAATTAGTTTCTACTGTTATTTTTATTAATCCCTTCCTTCTATTTTCTTTGGGTTTATTTTTACTTTTTTCCCTCCGCTTCTTGAATTGAAGGCTTAGTTCATTTGTTTTCAATTCTTTTCATTTTCTATTCATTACATTTAAGGTTACAAAATTTTTTTTGAGAACTGCTTTAGCCACCTCCTAGAAAAAATTATTTGGCTATCACTTTGTTTTTACTTTTAATTAATGTGGTTAATATGATTTCTATGTTATGGAACCTTATTGAAGTATGTGTGGTCTAATGCATGTAACATCTTTGAAATGTTTCATGGGTATTTGTAAAGACTTCACATTTTCTTTTGGGTATGGAATTCTTTCACTATACTCTTATTTTTATATTTATTGAAAAAAATCTACTTTTCATATGAATATTTGAGGAAGATATTGGAAAATTTCCCTTGATGGATTTGTTAGAGTTGCGTTAAATTATTCCAGTTTTTGCATCATGCATTTTAAAGCTTTGTTGTTAAGTGCACAGAAGTTTTAATGATGATGATTTCTTGCAGTTTTCTAGTAGATTGTACCCCTTTTTTGACATAAAAATCCTCCGTTACCTGTTTAGTATTTTTGCTTTAAATTATATATTTTTGATATATTGCAATACCTATTTGATAATATTGCAATACCTATTTTTATTTGGTTAACATTGTTTCATATGTGTTTTTTCCATTCCTATATTTTCAACCTTCATGTGTAAGCTGGTTCTCACATAAAGAGTATAAAATTGGGGAATTGTGGACATATATTTAACCTAATCCAATATCTGATATTCCCTCTCTTTTATGATTTTAACCCATTAACATTTATTAAGTTTACTGACATGTGGTTTTATTCCTGCTACCTTATTTTATGTTGTCTGTTACCATGTCACATCAAATTTTTTATTTTAATTCTTTTCTCCCTCTTATTGTATGGATCAAATTCTTTTTGTTATATTTTCTTTTATTTTCTGATTTAGAAATTGTATACCTGGGATCTAGTCATGTATTGGTAACACTTGATTTCTAATATGTACATTTAAACATGTGTGTGTGTGTGTGTGCATGTATGTGTACATTCAGCATCCATAGCCTCCCTTCAACAAAACAAGAAGTTTTGCATGCTCTCACTTTTTATCTGATCTGTCATCTGGTCCCAGTTCCACCTCTTTCCCCCTTCCTTTTATGTTAAAATGATCTATGATTTTAATTCCAGACTTTTTCTTAAACATTATGCACTATGCATTATTTAGACTTAAATATAAAAGTTGACTGACATTTGGTTCACTCCTCTTTTAAAATTTTGCTTCTTCTGTTGTATTAATTCCTTCAGAGATGTCTGAGTCCTTTCATGTCTGAAAATGTGTTAATTTTATCTTTCCCTCGATGCTGTGTATAGAAGTCTAGGTTCAAAATAACTTCCTCAGCCCCTTGATAATATTCCTTGATTGTTTTGAGACATCTAATGTTGATGACAAGTCTGATGACAAACCAATTCTTACTCCTTTCTGGATAAGCTATTTCTTTTTCCTTTTCTTTTCTCTTCCCTTCCTTCCTTCCTTCCTTCCTTCCTTCCTTCCTTCCTTCCTTCCTTCCTTCCTTCCTTTCTTTCTTTCTTTCTTTCTTTCTTTCTTTCTTTCTTTCTTTCTTTCCTTCCTTCTTTCTTTCTCTTTATTTTTCCAATTTTTGTCTTCTTCTCTGAGTCTGGAAGTTTCTTTGGATGTGACAGTATGTAAACTTTTTTTTTTTTTTTTTCAGAACATTTCCCAGTGCCTGAGGGATTCTTTCAAAGTTAATTGTTTTTTTTTATTTTTTCAGTCTATAGACATTTTCTTTTTCTACTATTATCATCATCATCATCATCATCATTATTTCTTAACTCTTTATTGGCTTATTTTCTTTCCAGAATTTCTATTAGATGGATATTAGACCTTCTGGATTGTACCTCCATGTCTCTTAATTTTTCTCCTTCACTTTCCATTTCTTTCTTTCTGTTTTGTGTGTGTGTGTGTGTGTGTGTGTGTGTGTGTGTGTGTGTGTGTGCTACTTTCAATATTATCTTCCATGTTAGAAATATGGCCTGGACCAAGTATATTTGTTTTTTCAGATCTTCAATTGACTTTTAAAAAAATATATACAATTAAAATTTGTATTTCCAGCACCTTTATTTTTTTCTTCTCTGATTGCTCCATTTCCAGGCAGTCATTTCTCTCTTAGAGGGTGAAATATTCTCTTTATTCTTTCTAAATATATTAATGAGAATTTTTAATTAAATTCTTCCTGTTCTCTAAATTATTTTTGTTTCTTTTGGGTTCATCTTGATTTTTCTTTTTGTGTGTTTTGAGCTTCTCTCATGTGTCTAGTAAGCTTTTTGTCACTTGTGTTTATGAGAAGAGGACTAGTGACTTAGTGTGGGCAGCTGGCAGGTGGTTCTGTAGGCTCTGTAGGTCTGGTATTCCACAGGCCTCACCATGGAATGGGAGGGATGCTTTCTGGCTTCTTAGTGAGGAGGACTCCAGGACAGTGGAACCCCCCCATAAGGATGTGCACTGTGGGGTAGGCAGGCAGGAAAGTGGGGAGCCTGGGACTTGCCTGCCTTCCTCCACACCCTGTCCCCATCCACTGGCAAGGAAGCGGGTGTTCACTCTGGCAGTGCGAGACTTGGGGTCCTTGCCTTTCTAGCAGGGCTGCCCTGCTATTTTCTTTATTCTATCAGAAATTAAGCTCTTCTCTGCTTCTTTTCAAGCCCCTGTCCTCACTCTACGACAATTTTAAGGCCAGGAGCTTCATGCCTTTATAGAGTAGTATTTGGTTCTTGGCTTTGGGGATGAGGCTCTCTTCTGCCACTGTATTTTCACTCAGAGTCCTGAGTTTCTCTGGATCAATTCATTTCTTTCAAGTTGTATCCCTGTAGTGTGTTTGGTGTCCTCCTATCAATATGATCCCATCTATTTTCCATCTTCCAGGAATACGTCAAAATTTCCGGCATGCTGATGACCCCTTCTCTTATTTTCTAACGCCCTGAGGGAATTGTTCTGCATGAAAAAAATGTATGCCATTTCCAGGGCTTTGAAGTGGCAGAGAAGGAGAGTAGATGTGACTGTTTGCCACCTTGGTACAATCCACTGCTGATATTTTTTAAAAAATATTGACTCTCTGGGTTTTAATATTCAGTGGCGTTTTCTAGAGGGTCAAACATATTATTGGAAAGTATGATAATTTTTTCTTATTTCCAATATTTATAGTTCTTACTTGATTTTCTTTGCTAGTTGCATTGGCTAGAACTTCCATAAGAATATTTAAGAACTGTGGTGACAGGGCATCTTTACATCTTTAGTTTGTTTTAAATTTTGATGAAAATGCTGCTAGTGTTTTACCATAAGGCATGTTTTGGGGTTGTTTTGAGATAGGTATTTTGATGAACTTATTTTTGTATTACCAAGCATTTTTTTAAAAAAATCAGAAATGAATACCCAACTTTGTTAGAGGCCTTTTTACCATCTGCCAAAATGTTTTTGTTCTCTGGCCTATTACAATAGATTTCTGAATATTGTGTCATCCTTTCTGATGCCTATGAAGTGTTCCTGGGAGATAATCCTTCCTAAAATGAAGGCACCATCCTCGACCTACTCACCGTATAATTTCTTCCCTTCTCTGGAGAAGGCAGCCTTTCCTGGTGATATGCCTTCATATATTCACATTGTGTTGTGGGTGTATCATGGATGAGAGGAAATCAACTTAATGCCCTTTACTCCATTGAATCTAAATGGTGGACACTTAGTAAATGATTGTTGAACTTAAGGGAGCTATTTATTTAGTCTTCTGGGGTTTGTTGTAAAAATCCAAATATCCCAGGAGAGAAGATATTTCGAAAGTATTTATAACCTATGACTCAGTTTTCCAGTCCTAGAGCAAGACTTACAACAAGGTGTACTAGACTTACAAAACCACCAAATATCCCAGGAGGGAAAGTGTGTGTCCACTGCTTCAGGAGAACGCATCTTTGTTTGTTCACTTCCGTTATATTTTGTAACATCACTTTGTGTTAGGCACTGTGGCTGGGGACTGGCAGAGATGGGAGACAGAGCGGGTGCTACTCTGAGGGGGGTGGCGTGGGTGGGTAGGAAAGGCTTTCTGTGACAGCAGACCAACTCGGAAACTACCTGTTTCCTTCATACTACCATCACTATGGCACCACTTCTGGGAATCATATTTTAATCAAAAGTATGCAATTAAAACACTTCCATCTCATTTATTTCATTCCAATCCAACTAAGTATCTATGGCCAGTTACCCCCAAAATTTTAAGAAGGTGTTGAAGATTGATATCTGCTGAATGGAGGTGGGCTTTCTTTCATTTCAGCTTTCTCTTCAAAAATAACTTTTATATTTTTCTGATTAGAGAAACAATGCATGCCCGTGAAATAATTTGGAAAATACACAATAGTCATCAGAAGATAAATAATCCCACCCCCCTCAGAGGTAATAATTTGTTAATAATTTTTTACATTTCCTTTCGTTGTTTTATATACATATATATTTTTAATTTTCAGAATTGGAATCAAGCTGTAATCATAGTTTTCTGTTTCACTTAAAATTATGGCCTGAGCATTTTCCCATCCTCTGAAATATTTTTTGAAAGCATGATTTCAATGCACAGTATTTGTAGCAGTGTTAATTTAACCATCCTCCCACTCTTGGACATTTGGGTCAACTCTGTCTTTTGTTGCGATAAGTAGCACTTCAGCACAGTTATGTCTTCGTCACTGATAGCATCGTAGGTTTGTTCTAGGAGTGGAAAACTGAGTCATAGGTTATAAATATTTTTGAGACTTTTGATATATAATGCCAAACTGCTTTCCAAAAAATACTACCAACTTACACCCTTTCCAGTACTATATATAAGAATGTTCCTTATCTGTTACCAGTAGCAGATATTGTCATGAAAGATGCACACATATGTACACATACACACGTGTGTGCGTGTGTACATGTACGTGTGTGTGTGGCCTATTTTTTAAGTGATAAATGTTGTTTCTGCTGTTCTAAGTCACATTGCACCCAAGACAGACAACATAAAGGAAACTCGGGTGAACAAGATAAGATGAGAGCTGGCTGTGCAAATGAGTCAACAGTGTGAGGTCTGGGTAGGAGGAGGGCAGGGGCGTCCTGGGGAAGGCGCCGTTGGCCTGGGTCCGAGAAGAGGCGATGTGTTCCCTCTCCTGATGTGCTCACATCTGGGGAGGCTTTGGCGTGAGGCACGCTCAGCGCAGCTCGCCCCATCCAAGCAGGACTCCCAAGGTGTCCTCTGCTCCTCCGTGGCCTTGCCAGGCACGGAGAAGCCATCGGTGGCCCGGGGAGCTCAGTGAAGAGGAAAGAAAGCAGAGCAGAGAGGGGGCAGAGTTCTCCCCAGATGCTTCTTATTGGGGCTGGAGCAGAGGCCAGACTGTGATGCCGGCCCCAAGATGAGTCATGGCCTGGTGCTCGAAGGAGCTGGGCACCAAGTGTGCTGGGCACCCAGCCTGCATGTGACACTCCCCGAGATGTCACGGGGAACTGCTTGTGAGTGGCTGAGAACAGAATCTGGCTTAATGCTTTTAACAAGTTAATGTTTGTGCTCATGGGCTCTGTGCACATTTAAGAATTAATTAAATCCTTTAAGGAAGTCATTTATGTTTGAGACCGAAGAAGACACTCAGGGGCCAAAACTCCCCCAAAGAAGAAGACCCAATCACACAGCTCTACGCCTTGGCAGGACCCGCAAGGCCAACTTTCCTACAGCCTGATCCACAGTGCACTCAGATATCTTTAACCCGTTCTTTCCACAAGGCTCCTGGGGCAGCATATTAAACTCGAGTTATTTTCAATTTCATCTAAGGTGTCTCTATCCAATGCATTTTCTTCAAAGTCTGCAATGTGGGATTCAAAATCTCTCAGCATCATCAAAGTCTTAGGAAAATATATTACTAGGAAGTGGAGCTGCTACTTGTGTGTTAATTACAACAAGCCCGGCTGCTGCACAGATAATCTCCAGCGTCAGAAGCATCAGCTCGGGCAATATCAGGAAAAACAAAATCTTTTAAAAAAAACATCCTGAATTCTCTCTTTCACCCTTTGAGGAAAAAAGTGCGGTTCATTGTGAAGCTAAACCTCATCTATTTAGTTGTTCCTATAAAGATCTCAGCGATATTTGAAATGTTCCTCTCTTGAAAGAGAAAAACCAAGGTAGATTTTCAGGATCCAGTCCCAGAACTGCTTTGCTATTTTCAGTCTTTATCTGCTTTTTCAGAGGAAAGTCTGTGGATAACCCGTTCGGGCCAGGTTCTGGGTGCCGGGAGATTTTGACCGTGCTTAATACAAATATGTCAATCATATGTGTTTGTTTTTTGGTTGGTTTCACTGTCTCTCCTTCACTTGTGAGCTGAAGCTGGTGTTTGCAACAGACAGGACTCTTCTCTCCCGTGAACTTGAAGGGAAGCAGGGATCTCGTGTGATGAGGTCCCCAGGGAAGGGCAGAGGGAAGGCCCGAGGTCTCAGGGGAGTGAGGGCACCCTGTCCTCCCAGGAAGATAGGGCAGACCTCTGACCCTGATGGCATTCTGTGGGCTTTGGAGGGAATAAAGGTCAAAGACAGGCATGGGGAGGGCACAGGAGGCAGAGAAGGGAGGAGTGTATTTTCAAATTAAGTTTTTTTTTTTGAATGGGGAGGCAAGGTCAGTTTATTCCCACTTATTCAGAACTTCTTAAGGGAGTCCTTACCCACTCTGATCAGAAAGTCCTCACTGGCTAAAGGAAGGGCTGTTCTGACGGGGGAGAAACCAACCACTGAGATTTCCATTGCAACTTTGGGAGATGTAGGGACCACCACATCAACTACCTGGGGTCACAGGGTGAGAGGCCTGCACTTCGCTGCCCCCAGCTCTCCAGGGGGAAGCCCTGCTGGCTCCTGTGTGTCCCTAACACCCTCTACCTTTGTCAGCTCCCTCTGTAAGAGAGAGCAGGCCTCAGGCAGGAGCCTGCTGCAGGCAGCAGTGTTTAGCCAGAATTTAATAACATTGTTCTCCTTTTATTTATTTTTATAATTACCTTTAATTTAGAGCAAGTGATACAAATTTCCATTTAGGGTAATGATATAGTTTCCTTTTAAATGCATTAAAGTAAAAAATAGTGAATTAATTAAAAAAATATTAGCAAGGGTACAAAAACACAGCAAAAACGAGAAGGTGGTTTATTGCAGTGCAGCTCTGTGGCGAAAAGCGTCGGGAAGGGATATGTGGTGCCTGCAATTGGGACACGGCTGAAAGCCCTTTTAAGCTGTTTGCATTTTATTTATTTTCTGAAACAGGTGAGCAGACCCTGAGCTACTGGAGGGTTTAGGATTTTAGGAAACAGAGCTCTGAGGAAAAACCCCTGAAGACAGACACATTGATCCCAGAGGTTTAAAATGGATCCAAGCCTCAGGAAAGTGCACCAGAAAGATCCCTGAGAGAGCAGCCCCTCTCCTCATTAGGACTATTAGTTTTCCTAGAAAGGACTAAGGATGCCTGGTAAACCTAAGGGCCCTATTGCCAGAGAGGTTTACTAGATGTCAAGCAATATGATGGATTCTGATTTTTTCCCCCCTCACCTTTCTCTGAATTCTCTTGACACCTCCTTGTATGACACTTGGGACAAGTATCCCTTGGGACACTTACTGTACTCTTCCTGCTCTCAGTTCAGTAGCAGGCCAAGACTCTGTTCTCTCCTAGAGGAGACTTGTCCAGGCTCATCTCCACAGTCCTCATATTACCTAACACATGAAAGATGCTCATTCACTCCATCCATCCATCCATTCATCTACTCATCCTTCTATCCATCCACCCAAACATCCGTCCATCCTTCTATCCATCCATCCATCCACCCAAACATCCATCCATTATTCCATCCTCCATCCATCCATTCATCCATGTTTTTGTCCTTCCATCCACTCAATAAATATTTATTAAGAGTACTCTGTATATTTCACAGTAAAAAGTTAAACAAAAAAAAGGTCTTCTGGGTGCCCCCAGCACTCAGGTGGGCATCAGGGATATAGCAATAACTGCAGAAGACATTGCTTCTACCCTTACAGAGTTTATGTCTAATGGGGGAGGTAGAAATTGAACCAGTGGCGGTTCTGTGCCAGGTTAAATGAATGAACGAGTGAACAAGTGGATCTGGAAATCCCTTTCCTCTCTCACTGCTGGGCATTGGGGCTTGTGGAGTCGAGGGATGCTGGGGGTGAACAAGCAGTTTCGTCGATCAGAGGTTGCACACGCGGGTCCCTGGCCAGCTGGGTCTCCTGGAGTGAGATGACAGGCGCTGCAGGGCCTGCTCACCTGTCCCCAGCCACCGAGGGCTTGCCCAGCCTGTGTGAAGGGTACGCAGGGGCAGGGCTCCCTCCCGGGGGCTCCAGCAGCAGTGAGGCTGGCAGCCACAGCAGCTCTGGCAGGACACGGGGCAGGGGAGTGGTCGCTGCAAAGGGCGGCGGGGAGGTGGGGGCAGGTGGGCGGGCAGACAAGCAGTAACATGACGGATTCCAGGGGAGGCCAGGTGCTGGTGGTGTCGGACTCCCTGCCAGCCAACAGAGTGTGGCCTCTGGAAGCCAGACACGGCGGGGCAAGTTTCCCAGGGCCTGGGCAACACATTCTTCACCCAGGCCCATGTGCTTTGCCAGGGGCCTGGGCTGCCTCCTTGCTTGCTTGAGTACACGCTGGGGGTGGGGAAGGCTGGCTCCTGGTGGCCACCCTGAGGCTTAGCTAATGCCAGCCCAGGGACACTGTCTTCAGGCCGCAGGGATGGCTGGAGGCGAGGCCTGGCCGCAGCTCATTTTCATTCTCCCTTTACTACTCCGCCTGCTCCGGGGTGCCCCGTTTCAGACCCCACGTGTCCGGATGCCCTTGCGTCCCTGACATGCATGCGGTGGGCTGCAGAGGGGCCTGCGCTTGGAGCAGGAGCTCTGGGCGGGAGCCTGGCCCCTCTGTGGCTCTCTGTACAGTGAAGAGGAGGCCAGGAGTCCTCACAGCGCAGGGTGGGCAGGGTGGGCAGGAGGAATGGTGGGTGAGGGGGTGCTTTGTAAACCACAAAACATGGAGTACTCTAGGGCGTCACTTTCCTTCATCAGCCGGTAGACATCTTTACTGAGCACTTTACAGTCGGCTGAGCGCTCAGAGTTCTGCCCTATTACGGGGCAGCTTTGGGGTCTAAGGAAGTTGGGGGGCATCCCTGGGAAAGTGACATTTGGCTGTGGATCTGAAGAAAAGGTTACCCAAGGTGCGGATGGGGAGAGGAGTATTGATACAGCAGGAAGAGCATGTGCAAAGGAGCTCTGCTGAGAGAGAGCCTATTAAATCCACGCAAACCTTCTGAAGACTTCTGGACTATCGTGAATAAACAGATAAAATCACTTTTCCTTGAAGCAAACAAGAAAAGCCCTATGGGAAAGACCCAGTGGTGGAATTCCAGATCCCTCAGCAAATGGCAAGGAGATGGTTGGGCAGGGTGAGAAACGCATTCTTGGTGCCCACTGTGGAGGCTTAGTCTGCATCCAGGGCACACAGGAGAAGGCTCAGTTTTCCTCTTCCCTTCACACCAGACACTTCTACAAGAGCCCAAGCCAGTGTGTGGCTCAGGACTCCGGGGTGTGAGTGGAGCCTCCTGGACCTGGCTGGTCTAGATTTGAATGAACTCAGTGGAAGAGAGCAAAGATGGGAATGAATTGTCATGATCCTGGGCAGGAGGAGACTGGATGTGCAGAATAGAAGCTGAGCGGTGCGGGGGGTTTGGGGGTGGGGGGGTCTGGAAGAGAGGATGGAGTCTTTTATCAGCCAAAACTCCTTTGGTTTCACGTGAGAGGAAATCCAACCCTAACCAGCTTAAAGCACCAGGAGATGTAACTGCAAAGTATGTAAATGGTTCAGCTTCAGGTGTCATTCAATCCAGGAGCTCAAATTATGTCACTTAGCAGCTGACTTCTCTCCTCTGCCTCCTTCCTGGCCTTGTCCCAGGGTGCTACAACCCCACCTCCAGCAGCTTCAGACTCTTGGTAGCAAAATGGCTGCCCAAGCTCCAGACCTCGTTGGAGTGTGTCTGAAGTGCCTGTAGCTCACTAACAAGCCCTAGCTCTCACTCTCATTGGCTTGAGTTAGGTCCTGTGCTGAGCCTTGAACCTATCACCAAGGCCAGGGTTTGGAATATTCTGTCTGATTCGCTCACATGAATCCCACAATCAGGATCTGAGGGTTGGCTACATCCCACCCAAACCCCAGGACGGAGGAGGAAGAGAGGGCTTCCCTCATGCAGGGAGAGTGGTGGGTGTGGGTGAAGGGAGATGAATGTCCATCCGAGCGTCTGCAGTTGGTGGAGGAGTCTGCACCAGGTTAACTCTGCTCCCCAGTGGTACGGGCAGGAAACCGTCCCCATGAGTGTGCAGATGTCCCTGATCCCAATAAAAGTCCTGAGCATGGGAGTGGTATTTACGGGAAGCCCCTTCCCAGATAGAGGGCTGGCTTCAGTGCCAGGTCCCCCGCCTAGCAGAGCTGTGGTGGCGGGAGCTGGTAACACACCCAGCTGGGCGTGGCTGTGGGGACGCCCCTCCACAGGTGGTCTACCTCGGCAAGATCTTTGTCACACTCGAGGGAGCTACGAACAGGTAATGCTTGGCTTCCGCAGGCCTGTGTTATGAAAAGCTTGAGTTACAAAATGCTCTGGCTATTAAAAACCTGCTACTGACTTTAACGGCAATAAAATATCTGCTGTTTATGAGTAATTAGCCACTTCTGAAAAAGAGCTCTATTCCTTTAAATTTATGGGGTGCCTTGATTTATGCATTTCATGGGGGGATGTCATGTTACTTCACATCAGCTTGATGTAATTTGATGCAAATCAAACACATGAACGAGTGAATGGAAACATTCTCTCCTGCCTCCTGAAGAGTGTTTCTAAATGGAAGTATTTTTGGGCCCCACTCCATCTTTGCTCTTCTTGCTTTCTCAGGAAAGACTTGGGGGGATCCTGAACTTCTTCAGTCCTGGGTGCACTGGCTGCAGCCTCTGACCGCCCTGCATGTGCCTCCTGGGAGGATCTCACATCCCTGAGGGTGGCAGAGACTCAGCAGCAGCTGGTTCATGAGCTTCACGCCGGGCTCCAGGCTAATAGACTTCCTTATTGTAAGGACCCCAAGGTGCATCAATACACACAGGACATGATATAATCAAGAGTCTAATTTTATATTATCTGATTGGAGGAGGAATTATGAAAAAAAGAGAGATTTGTGAGTTTGGGGTCTGGTGGAGGAAGCTATATTGTTGAAGTCTTTTGGTAGCTGCTGGCCCCCATTTGGCTGCTGAGGGGGTAGAGGCAAGGACATTCCAGAATTTGTTGGTTACACTAGACATCTATTTAGTTGTGCATTATTGTTTCTTTCATCCACCCAGCCAGCCAGCCAAGCAGCCAGCCAGCCAGCCAGCATTTACTTAGCTTCTACTAAATTTCTTGAGTGTTTAGGAGGTAACCAAGGGCAGTAAGATACAGACACATATCTACTAACTTGCTATGTAACTTTAGGGGGGTCATCACCTATCTTCGGGCCTCAGTTTACCTATCTATAAAATGGGCACATCAGGCTGAGTGACCAGGAGCTAGATGATCTCTGAGGTTTCTCCAGCTTTGCCACCCTACTACTGTCTATGCATCTCTTCCCTCTAGAAGCCTGCCTGTGAAAAGGGAGAAGGGATGCACAAATCTCATTCATGGAGTGGAGATGTGCTCCCCAAGCAATCGAGGAGAAGGTGGAGGAGAGTGGTGGCAAGTGAGGTTGGATGGGGGCTGGAGTGGCCATTCAGCGGAAATCTTTGGCCTGGACTCTTATTTGTGGCACAGGGAAAACAGTGCCGTTTGATCTTTGCCTACTGTACTTAAGTGGAGATAGCCCATGGGGTCAGGAGACAGCAGGTAGACACAGGCTGGCATCAGGCTTGGGTCCATGGTCCCCCAGTAAGTGGAGCTGGTTGGCTGGGTCCAGCTGTACCTGCTGTACACAAGCTGCTGCCCAGCAGACTCGGCTGCTTTCTAACAGGTTTCTCTGGGTAAAGCAGAAAGTGTGAGCTTCGTCTTCTCACGCCGAGGCCTTTTCTTGGGAAAGCACTTTCTAGAATGCTCGGCTTACTAGGCTGGCTTCCTTGAAGCCACAGGTGATGGTGTTCAAGACCCCGCATCACGGCTCCGGGGTTCTACGTTTGGAAGGGAAGCTGTGGTTGGAGCAAAGGCCGCTGCCCCTTCCTCCGCTCTCCGCATGGGCTGTGCCACGATTGCTATGGAGGGAGTTTCGGGTCCTCACAAGGCCTGGGCACAGCTTAACATAATTACTTTAAAACGGAACCTTGCTGTTGTTTTGTATCTTTCTGCTTTCTGGTCAGGAGTGATGTTTTTATGGTCATTAGCCAAATGCCATTTCCTCTGTGAATTGCTGGTTTCACATGCCTTTTGTCCAGATTTCAAATGGGGGTGTTCAACTTTTCCTCATTAACAGCAACAGTTTTAAAAAGGAGAAAGTGCTTGACTCCCATACAGGCCTTGGGAGCACCTGACTTCCGGGAGACTGCCCAGGACTGAGTGGCTCTAGGTGTGACGGAGGCCCGGCGATGTGGATGTGCAGGTGGTAACTGAGGAGGTGGAAAAAGAGGCAGCAGCAGTAACCTTTACACAGTGCTCGCCCTGCGCCAGGCACTGCTTTAAGCACTGCAGGTAAATTACTGCGTTCAGTCCTTCTTCCTGCCCCCGTATCACAGAGGCACGACGGAGGAGGTACCACCTTGGAGCTCATGGGCCTCCAGTTCTTTTGGAATAAGACACAGCTCACCTTTGGCAGCGGCAGGCATGTTTCATGTCACACAGAGTCCCAGAAAAGAGACTCCTCTGGGACCCCAAAGATTTCACTAGCTGCCAGGCAGTTGACCGTGGTCGCTTCTAAATGCTATTTGCTGCTTGTTTAGATCCTACCTCCACACCAAGCTACTGAAGTTGAAGAATGCCCTGTGCCTTCCAAAAGCCTCTCCTTAGGAAATACCTCCGGTCCACCTGAGGTGAAGGTGAGGGAGACACTGGTGTCATGATCATGACGATAAAGTACAGCCTGTCCAGGGGGCTGGACCGACCACATGCTGATGGCCCTGAGCCCACACACTAATGGCATTTCCTCCCTTGTAAGAGGAGAAATGTTAATGTCTCCCCTGGTGTTCAGCATCAGTGAAGTTCAACTCCATCCGTTCTCTGTGATTGGTGATGGTGCAGGTACAGGGCTTGGCTGGGAGGTCCTTTCCCTGTCAGGTGGGCCACAGCAGCGTGAATTAGGACGCAGGAGGAGAGACAGTAGCTGAGGGTAGTGGCCAACCTGGCCACCTCCTTGGTTGACACATGGAAAGCTGTGACTCCGAGAGGGGCCAGGGCCCGCCAGTTCAGGAGCTGTCTGGGCTGGGATGCAGGTGTGGTTCCAGGCAGTGGAGGGGGTGGAGGCCCTGTCCTAACAGGCAGGATGGGCTGTTGTCTGGGGTGCCCAGCCCTGCTGCACGGCAGGTGCCCGCTGGGAGAGCAGGCCGGTGCCCCTGCCCTGGGGGAGTCATCCACATGCCCACCCCCCCCAGGCCTGCTGTGTGAGCACTGTTCTAGGCATGGGAAGGCTGCTCCAGGAGGTGCGTGTTGCCGAGAGGGGGCATTCTGTTCTGCTCTAGTTGGCCCCCTCACTCCTAACTGTGGGGTGATGGGATCTTGGGGTTGGGGAGAGAGGTGTCAGCAGAGGTTCAGAGTGGAGGAGGCCCAGGGAAGGAGTGGCAGTGACCTCCAGACAATAGTCCTGCCTCAAGGGAGATGTGGTCGGTGCCCTCAGAAGCCTCCTGGTCTCCTGACCCTTTTGTGAGTGAACAGTACCCAGATGTTATCACGATCTCTGCGGCTGATGTTTTGGGTCCATCTGCCCTTTTGATGGTGAACAGTCTGAGCCTTCTCTGCAGAGCCTGGCACAGTACCTGGCATACAGTGGGTAGTCGGGAAGTGCTGATGAATGAATGAATGGATGGATGAATATTTGCATGAGCAGGTATGAATATACTGAAGAGGCAGAGCAGTCAGAAGGAATGTGGGTTTACAGAGGGCAGGATGAGGGGCCTGGAGTCCATTCAGCCAGAATCTGTAGGTGTATGTTATGTGCAAAGCCTTCGGTTTGGGTCAGATATGGGTCCCTGGAGGTCCCAGACAGGGTGGCGGGAGTGAGACAGGGACCCAGATAATCCACCATGAGACGGAGTGGGACATCCGTTCTTCATGGACGTTGTGAAGGATGGGGGTGGCTGCATGGACAGTGACATTTGACATAAAGCTTCATGGAACAAACTTCTCACCTGGCTTGTGCCCTGAGGAGCGGAGAGTGTGGACTGCCCTGGCGGCCCAGGAGTGGCCTGTGGTCTCTTTCTCCCCTGGGTCCCCTTCTCTCCTCAAGGAGATATGCTGTGCACCAGGCCCGCAGCATTTGTTGCTTGGTCTGTTCATTTGTTCATTCATTCATTTATACGTTTGGCAAATATTTATTGAGTGCATTCATTCATTTTCTAATTCAATCATTTATACATTTGGCAAATATTTATTGAGTGCATCCTCTGTGCCTGGCTCTGTGCCAGCACTGGGGACACCCCATGAAGCTGATGGTCACGGTCCCCACCCTCATGGAGCTTCTGGTCAAGTATACAAACAGAGCCAACCCAGTGTGAAAGCCACTGTGGGGGGAAGGAGTCAACCAGGAGGAGCCCTATGGAGGCAAGACACAAGGGTTCTGCCCAGGGCCTGGGGCATCAAGGAGGGCCTCTTGGGCGAGGTGGCATTTAATCTACCAGCAGAGGACAGGGCACAGGGAACAAGTGGAGACTGCAGGGGGAGAGTACCAGACAGAGGGAATGAGATGCACAAAAGGGCGGCAAGGCCGCTCATCTGCTTGCCTGGAAAAGGGAGTCCTCTCTCCCGGTTCTGACAGGTTTGCACAAGAGCTGGCAGAGGATGCTCCCTCCTTAAGTGTGAACTGTTGGAAATTCATGTCTGTCCCTGGAGTCCATCTGCACATGGTGGTGACACCCATTGCTGGGACAGCAGCCCGGCCCCACCAGTACGTGTTCTTGCCCCCTTGGTCAGAAGCTCATGGGCCAGCCTTCCCTCCTCTCCCAGGAGTCTGGCCCAGCAGAGGCCAGGCCAGGCCAGCCTGGTGACCTGCACAGGAACTGGAGATGCTGAACTGGGGATTCGAAAGGCCACGAAGAACTGAGGCCCTGGCTCGGCCCTGGCTGGGCCCCATCTACTGGCTTGAGCCCCGTAGTTGCAGGCAGCAGAGGCCCCACTGGTGCACCTGGATTTTTGCTCAGTAATGATTGTGTGTATTTAGGAGTTGATGTGTGTCTGAGCTTATGTCTTCGACAGGTGCCCCTGTGAACAAATCTCCCTGGGCCGGCTTCTATGAATGTTTCAGTCAGGTCCCTCTTTGATCACTCTTGCATATGTGCATTCTACATTATATTTAGTTTTGCACTGAATCAAATCTGAGGCTTCTGTGAAATGAAAATAAACTGTTCGATACGATATCATAGTCCAGAAGGGCTCAGACTTAAACGGCTTTAATCAGGGGTGAAAGGGTGGTGAGCTGTAGCTGAGCGCTCTGCCCTCTGCGGGGCGTCCTGTGGGTCTAGGTCCCCTGTTTTGTTCTAGGGCAGCAGCTCTGTGCTGAGGCTGAGCAGGGAGCCAAGGCAGGTTAATAGGGGATTAAATATCTAACTTCCTGTCATGACAAAGTCTGTTTAAAAAGGAAAAGAGAAAGCCAGCGAGAGAGAAATAATCAATACCCTTCATGACAACTGCTGGTATCTTTCTCAGTTTTGTGATATCATTTTAAAGGTAGGGCAGTCACTAAAAGCTTATATATATAGTTTTTGTTGCTTTCCCTAATGGGGTGGACACAGTTCAGATAAATCAGTTACAGCAGATTAGGGGATCATTTCCTTCCCAAATCATCCTATCTGGGAGAAATGGAAACACCACTTGATGGCTTGGATTCTAGGGGGAGAGGCCTGGGCTATGGCTCACAGAATGATGTCCATTTTTGTGATACTCTGGGCCACCTTCCTCCCCTACACTGTGATCATCAGAAGCTTAGAGAACAGCTTTTGGTAGGACTGGGTCCTCCAGGAGCTACAGACAGGGGGCTGATAAGATGCCTGCTCTCACAAAGCCCCAGCACAAGAGGAGAGGAAACGTGACCTCTGATAGCCATGCAATAAGGCACCACGAATGTCTTAACAAGTTCCAGAGGAACTGCATGGGAGCTCTGGGGACTGAGTGATCACCTCCAGCCTGGAGCAAATCCAGGAAGGCTTCCTGGAGCAGGCAACACCAGGAAGGAGCATGGAGGGTAGATCTGGGCTGCCACCTTTGGAGAGGCTGGGGTGGGCTGCCAGGATTTGTGGAGTGTTCCTTCTTCCACTTTTTTGCCGTTACAAAGAGGAAGAGGGGAGACCAATGCCTTCTTCCAAACTCTAAGTACCCTCTTCCATTTCATGCATGGGGAACCCTCACCGTTTGGTTTGTGAGGCCCTCACATGTTTGGTTTGTGGTCCAGGAGCTTACTTTCACTCTATTTTTCTCCACCTCCTCTGATCCACATTCCATAGAAAACTGCTCATGTGTCACAGCAGGGCTGTGAGGCATACGTGCTATGTGACAGCTCCAGTGGGGGCTTCTTGAGCCCCTGTTTCACCCCAAATATTAACTCCATGCTCCACAGATTGACATTCAAGTCAATCTTGACTTGGCCACACCTTCTCCCATCTTCCCCTGGAGCATTCTATGCTGAGTCCCCATTTTGCACAAGCTGACCCCTCTGTCCCACACACCCTTCCTCCTCTTCTCTGCCTTGTTCCAGGCTCTTTCCAGCCATTATTCTCACTGGTCTTCCTTCCCTTCTCTCCCCTGCACCCAGCCTCACAGCACGTTGTAGAGTCCTCCGTTTCAGCACTGGATTCTGCCTGGTCTCTGGTCTCCCTGAGTCCATCTATTTCCCTTCCCTGAGTCAGCTTCAAAGGCAAGGACCTGGTCTTGCTTGTATACCTCTAGATCGGCCATACTTCTTGCCAGATGTAGGCATTAAAAAGTGTTATTGAATGATGTGAGGCCCACTTTACAGATGCACCAAGAAAGTTGGCAATGAATGAGTTTTTATTAACCACTTTTATGTGCCTTGGTTGTGCCTTGGTTATGTCCTTCAGCTCAGCGTTTACTCCACTGAAGGTCCTTTCTGGATCTCGAAGGCTGCTGTGGTCGGCTTCTGAGAAAGTTTACGGCACAGGGTATATTCCTCTGTAATTTAAATGCCATGTTCCCTCTCCTACAAACCCATTTGCCTTCTCAAAATCCTGTGAAGCGTGTAGGACAGTTAATGCCAGTCCATTTTAGAGAAAAAGAAACTGGAGCTCAGGCAGGTGCCCAAGGCCAAACAGATGTCAGTGGAAGAGACGGTAATTGGAGGCACATTAGTGGTCGTTCCAGTGCCTTCTCTCCTCTTACTCCAGTGTAGTTGGAGGAATAACCCACCTGACACAGGACAGGAGCATGTGGAATAAAATATCCCCCCCTATGGATGTTAAGAAAACAAGATGATATAACTAAATGTTTCTGTGACCCTCCCCCCAACCAGCGATTGAGAGACACGGCATTTCTAGCCCCCCAGTGCCCTCTGGCACCACCCCATCATGCCAGCCCCCGGGGGTGCTTTCTCTGGACTGTACTGTCTGTTTCCACTTCCAGACAAACAAGGTTGTGAGGGCTCTGGCTCCTTGGCTTCCTTTGAGCTTTCCCATAAGCTGAAGCTTCCTTTGTCTCCACACGTTTTGCAAATGAAGGAGGTGGCATCAGTCAGCATCCAGCCCAGCAAGGCTGAACATGGTGTGGACATCACGGGGGCAGCCTTCCCCCACAGCAGGTACTGCTTGGGCTCTGGAGTCAGGCTTCCCAGCTATGTGACCTTGTGGGGCTTAAATATTCTGAGCCTCAGTTTCCTCATTTTTAGTATTGGACTAGTATGGTACCTACCATCCTAGGTTGTGTGAGGCTAAATTAGATGATGGCTGTGAAGTAAGTACCTAGCACAGTGCTGGTGCATGATGCTGCCATGAAAAGGAGGAGGAAGGTGCTGAATATGAGGAAGATGATGAAGATGAGGATTCTGTGGCTGATGTAGGTGATGATGGTGGTGAGGGCTGCGGTGAAGACGGTGATGATGACAGTTATTATTGTTATTATTATTATTATGTTTTTTTTGAGAGCTCACACTGCCTGACAAGTCCACAGTCTTAACAACTACCCCACATGAGGTTGTTCTAATTCCATCCCCTGTTTGCCTGGCTTTGTGTGAGGTAGGCAGATAGTGAGCCAGGAACTCAGACCAGAAGTCTGCTCTACCCTGAGAAGAGGACCAGGAGAACTCTTTGTGGATGTTTTCCTTTCCCATCTGATGTGCTCACTATCTGTCTTCGGTTCTGGGCCAGCTCCAACCTTTCCAAAAGCCAACATGTTGGAGAGACCTCTTTGCCTTTGAGAAGTCTGAAATCATCCAAAGTCTTCAAAGAGAGGATACTTTTTATTCTTTTTTCTTCTTTTAAGTCCTCCAACTCATGTCCCAACAATACGGAAGCTGCCTGGGGTTCGGGGGACCATGTGCAAAGCCAGCCCAGCTGAGTTCCACTCTCCTTTAGAGGCAGAGGCCACCCTGACTTTTTGGCCAACATTCTACCCAAAAGGGAAGGTTGGGGAGTTTGACCATACTCTCCAACTTGACTCTTCTGGTTACACAGTTGCCATACTCTGCAGCTCTATTTGAATATCATATTTTCATTAATAAATTCAGCAAGGATTTAACTGTTTCTGGCCCTGTCTCATAGTGTTGTCTACACATCAGTCAAAACAGAACAGGTCACCCGTGCTGCCCTCCTGTTTATCTATTAATCATCTGGTAAATAAACCACTCAGTATCCTGCCCACTTCAGTAATGTTTGTGATGTAATTTGTTTGGATGCCCAAATGTCACCAGCGTTGATTGTAAGATATGAAAAAATGTACTTGCTCAGCATAGGAAGCTCTAGGCCAAAATGTAAGCATGAAATCTCGGGTTTATTTTTGTAATAATGTTTACAGCTGTTTAATGACCCTGAAAAGGTTCAGTAGTGTGGTGTTCTGTATTTCAGAACAGGAGCATATTATGCTTATAACAACCTTGGTTAAACAGTGTGAGCTACAACAATTGGAAAAATAGTATTTAATAAGAAGCCATTGTATTCTAAGTGAAGTTGTCTTAATTACTGCTTACCCTAAGTGTAAGAAAGCAAGGTGGCTTGTAGGGAAGGGCCAAGAGTCATTTGCTCCCCCAGGAAATAGGTCCACCTACTGCCAGAATTGCATTCTGTGATACGATTTTGGGGTAAAACCCACAGTGGTGTTTGCAGCCCTTGCTGTGAACCTAAGCCCCACCCCTTGCACAGCGACTAGGGGCTTTGGGGCTCCTGCAAGTTTTCTGAGGCAGCGCCTTTACCCTGTTGTTGAAAAAGGGAATATTTAGTTGTGCTTGGCTAGACAACAATATTTGATTTTTAAAAATCCAGTTGAAATGGTTATTTTGAAAGTCATTTTATTTCCTAACTATTCTTTTTCATGGTATAAGGATAAAACTCCTTCATGCAACTTACTGGCAAGATCTATATTTTTTGGGCTATTCATAAGATTACTTTTTTTTTCTGTGCTAGCAAAACGAAACTGTGTTTTTGTGTAAAATTTATTTAGACTCTTAGCAGCTGGCATTTCTGGTGTCCTGATAGTTTCAAATTTCATTTTGAGTGAAAGATACAATTAGGTTCTCTATTGGAAGAGTTAAGTGAAAACTTTTGTCATTGATATCACAGGAAATAGTCTTGAAGGCAGAAATGCAAAATCAAAATAACCATTAGCACCATCAAAGGCAGCTGAATGGCTCACTGTACCTGCAGTGATGGGGGTGAGGAGACAGAATGTATTTTGATAATGTGCATCCAATGGTGGGTTTCATAGGCTGAGAATACCCTCTTCATGAAATGTGAAATTGCACAGCTCAAGGAGAAACCCTCTAGCCTTCAGAAGCTTTCAGCTGGGGCCCCTGCCTGTGTTCAGAGGTAGGCCCACACATTTGCACGGTGAGGAATGCCATGGCGGCCAGGACTAAGGCCCAAGCCTGGGTCTTCCTCAATACTGACAGTAGGGTTGACTGCCCCGGTGCCCCACCATGACCCTTGGCTCAGGAAAGATCAGGACTAGGGTGGGATGTGTAGTGTTTCTATGTTGGAGGGATGGCGCACCAGATTTGACAGTTCACAGTGTCCCCTGTCCAGTCTCAGGAAGGACGTCCAGCTGCCTCTCCACAGTTTGGAAAATTATGTACGCATTAGTTCCTTCCATAAGTCAGCCGGGGCTTCTTGATCTTCCTGCTATGCTTTGGGCTGGGGCCATGAGCTGAAGGCCGAGTGAGCTGTTCTCAGTGTTTAGTAGTTTGTTTACTTGCTTTTGATTGTGCTAAGGGTTTTCCTACCTAAGTGAGAGGGTCAGATGAGTTATTGTATAGGTTCCTCAGAAGGTCCCAGCTGCCCAATTGCCTTAAGCCCAGGGTCATGGCCCACCCTGTGCTGGCTCCTGGTTTCTTAAAGTGGGTCCTTCACCTGCTGGAATACAGGGTGATGGCTCCAGAGCCAGCGCTGAGGAATGAAGGATGGGTTGGGTACTTGGGATAAAGTGCTCCCAGGTATCAGTGACCATTTGGGGCAGTGCTGCGTGTGGGTATGTATGTCTGTCCCCTTTGTCAGGACAGGCGAGTGTCCTGTGGCAGGTGGCCCTGCCAGGGACACTGAAACACATTCACCGCAGGCCTGTGAGGAAGCAGCGTGGTCCCAAAGAGAAGGCGTTCTCCCTGTGCTTGCTCCGGTAGGGCTGGGGAAAAGGAGTAATGGCACCCTCCATCAGAACGCGGAGCCCCCTGCAGGCAGCCCCGCCTTCCAGCCCCTGAGCTCTTAGGGCTGCAGTTGGATCCAGTCCTTTAACAGTAGGACAAGTGATCCCTTAGTTTCCCAGAGTACACATTTGTATTCCTTGCTAGAGGAATTCCTCTTAGGGAATTGCTGCCCCTCCCCCAACACGGTCATACGCCACACACACACACACACACACACACACACACACACACACACACACACACACACACACACACACACACCCTCTATATACCTCATCTGCAATGGTTTCTTCTTTCTCTAAACTTTGGATTCAGTCTCTCTGGGGTCTTTTCATTGCTTCCCTGTTACTGGTGGCCTTGCCTGCACTGGCCCCTTGGACCCAGAGGCCCTTGAGGGCAGCTACATGGAAGGCCCCGGGCAAGTATTTACTGAATGACTGAGATAAGGGGTAAATGAATTCCAGAGGAATTAAGTGTCAAGCCTGGAGAAATTGGGGCCGACCCAGGTTTTGCGAGTCCCAAGCCGGGCCTGGGGCCAGCTCGTCCTGCCTCGGCTGCTTTGGCCCGGGGACAGCACACCAATTACCCCTTGCTCTTTCCAAGAACTCACACTCCCTTTCCTTGCTCTGAGTCTAGCAGCTGGCATTGGTTATGACTGACCCATGGCAGCACCTGCACCTACTCGTGGAATCACAGGGTGTCAGGTCTCACAGAGCTTCCTGAGATGATCGCCAGGCGTGGCCCTGCCTCACTGTGGGGCTCGGCACAGGCTTTGCTGGGGCTCATTAGAGGGGCTGAGGGCCGTAATCCTCAGAGTATCTCCTGGTGAGCTGGCTAGCTCTGCTCAAATTCTGGGTTCCCCCACGGATCCCAGGATGGATGATCAAGTTCTGAAGGGGTTGATTGCTCTCTGTCTCCTAGTGCCAGCAGCTGGGCCATCAGAAGTGGTCCAAGCCCAGATGGCCACCGTGGGTACGTATAGTGAAAGAGCTGGCGTCGGGGCGTGGCTCTCCCTTAGCTGTTTCTGAACATCCAGGTTCTGGGTGGGAGCCCAAGACCCTTCTGACTCTGACAGATTTGGATTGTTGGGTGTTCAAGGACTTCTGCAAAAGCTGAATTTGAATCCCATGAAGTTGGAGTGAAAATGGTTCTGCTGCAGGTTAGCCTTCTTTTATGGGCTGTGTTTATAGGGTCTGTTCACTCACTCATCCATTCAGTTAGAACGTCCTGAACCTACAATGAGCCAGCTCTGCTCTAGGCCCTGAGGCTTTATCTGTGACCAAGGCAGACATGAGCCTGCCCGCATGGAAGCAAAGCACATCTGTAAAAGAGTCAACAAGAAAACTGCCCCAGTGGTAAGTGCCATGAAGAAGAAAGTCAGGTGATGGTGTAGAGAGAGACTGCGGGGATTAAGTTTTCTGTGACGAGGTGGACATGGAGGGCCTTTGTGAGAAGGGGATATGTGAGTTGAGACCTGCTTGGGGGGAAGGAGCCACCTGTGCCTTTGCACATTCTCGAACATGCTGAGTTCAACAATGGCACCTGAAGACCTGTGGCTTAAAGGGGGTTAAAAAAAGCTTTGTTGACTCTGAAAAAAAAATTTGGGGGCATAATAAAAGAATTCCCTCTCCAAACCTAACTTGAAAACACCCCATGTTCATTATTTGACAAGTTGAGCTGTTACCCGCACAGCGTGACTGGGTGGGGGATGGTCTTCAACTTGATGCCGCTCATCCAACCTGATTTGCAGTCTTCCTGTATTGCACGTTCAGCCTCCTCTCCCTCCTGCTGAACTGGCCTCAGCTCAGCAGCAGTAACCTGAAAATAGCCCATCTTCCTGGATTCACGTCTTCTGAGCTGGCCAACCGGGCAGCCTTTGGAAGTGGGCCATCCATGTTGGCTTTGGACTTTCCGAACTTCCCCAGAGCTCTTGGGTGGAATTCTGAGCTCTCCCAAGTGGCTTCAGGGTCATGATCCATGTTTGCTCAGGAGAGGAGCCAGTGCAGCTGGATGGGGCTTGAAGGTGGAGAAACAGCTCTAGACAGGGCCCTTCCAGGCCCCAGTCCTGCTCCAGCAACTTCTCACACTGGGCCTGCTCCTCCCCACCGGTCAGCGGGTGCCATGAGTGCTGGGGCCGCACAGTCTTGTCAACCAGTGCGTCTTCAGTGCCAAGGACAGGGCCTGGCACACACTGGAAACTCAGCAAGTTTGTTGAATGAATGTAAGAATCTCCATGAGAAATTACTCCTTTCTGACCAGGCTCCAGAATGGTTTCTTTTTTTTTTTTTTTTTTTGAGTGTAGACTGCCACCAGAGACCAAAAGAAAAGATGGAAATTGGAAACATTCTTTTACTGCAAGTGACCGTGTGCCTGTATGTGTGTGTGAGTGTGTATAGTTGTTCATGGACAGTCAGCCCTGCACCATGGTTGCAGTTTCTCTCACTCCTGAAAATAAACATCATGTCTTTTTCTTCTCCTCTCTTGCAAGACAGACTCACAGCCTCTGTCTTCTTGCCAAGGAAGTCAGGTCTCCCATTGGAGACCCTCCATCCACGCATGGTCTGCCTGGCAGGAAGCCCAGCAGGCAGCAGACCCCACCGGGGCTGAATGTGCTTCCTCCACAGTTGAGCTCTGTCCCCACAGGTCCCCCTGAGGAATCGCTTGGCCCAGCAGTCAGTCCTGGCTGGGGTTAAGCGGTACTCCTGGACCACCTGGCTGGCCAACGCATCTAAACATTGGGATACAAAGGGGATGGATGTGCAATAACTGTTCCAGTGGCAGAAAACAAATTTGGACTCCTTGAAGTGGAAGGCAGATCTGGAAATAGAAGGAGCCCAGGCATGGATTCATTGCCTGTCAGAGTTGAGCTCCCCACATGCTCTGATGTGGAGGGAGCTGTTCCCTCTGCCCCACCCCCGAATGGCCTGGCTTCAGCCATTCTGCACAGGCTGGAGAGGGGCAGAGAGGACTATTAAAGCCAATTATGCAGACCAGCTTTGAGTGTTAGTGTTTAACAAACAGCTTTGAGTTCTAATTTTCTGCAAAACACATACTGCAGGTACAATTTGTACTCATTACTGTATATTGGGAAAGTTATTAAAAACACTCAAACTTGGTTGAGACTTCCTATGGCATCGCCCCTGGATTTTAATTGGTTTTTATCTAGTTCTATAAAAGATCTCTTTAAGCCCAATCACAGTGCCTGCCGCAGATATTATGCCAGTTGAAGGACAGGGAAAGCGCGCTCTGTGGTTGGTGTAAGTCTTTACCCCCTACCCAAATTTGAGCAGTCTCACCAATCCACTAAAATTCCATCACGAGATAATTTATACTTCTTTTGATGGGCACGGTTACCAAATGACAAAATAACAGTGTTTCGTAACATAAGGGTTAAATCTTAATCTCTGAGGTTTGCAAAGCTGCTACTCACAGTCTCCTTAAAATTTAATATACCTCGTTAATGCTTCCTTGCAAACACTGAAGGATTTTTATGATTATAATCATGTGTTACAGCACCTAGTACTGTTTCTAAGCAGCATACTAATCAGCTTAATGAGATATTACTGCACTTTTTGTTGACTAAAGCAAAATCCCTTTTATTGTTCTAAAGCCTGTCCTTTATTTTTTCCCAAAACATTATCTTGTTTTATTATGTACCAGTAAATATCGTGCCATTGGGTTGGATTTTTTTTTTTTTTTTTTTTTGCCAAATCATAAAATAATCTCTTTCATCTCCGACTGGCGAACATATTGAATATAGTAACCAGAAACAAAAGGTCCAAGTGAGTCAGTTTGGTCTTGCAGTTAAAGCCATTCTGCTCTATGGCAGACTTTGAACTGAACCAACAGGTGCAGGTGCTACAAGGGGGGAGAGGAGGAAAAGTTTAACACGTAGACCCTTGATTTGTTATTAGGTGTTGAAAGTGGTAAAACATTAATAATTTAAATGTGAATGAATAATTGCAGTCTGTAAATAGAAAATACAAGGAAGACGATCTATCGCCAAAACAAATTGGAGGAGCAATGCCATATTGCATAATTGGCATTTAATAATTCATTTTTTTATTATTGTTTTTGACTATAATTCCTTAGCATTATTCTGTGTAGGTAAGGCATGAAATGCAAATTCCCCACCAGCTGATGCTGTTGATTCGCTGCGCCACGGCACCTGGCACAGATCTGAACTCTCTCTTTATTTTCAGGGATGGAAGAAGCCAGTCTGTGCCTTGGAGTGTCCTCGGCGGCGCCGGAAGCTGAGCCCCATCTGAGCAGCCCCGTCCTCAACGGCCAGTATGCCATGAGTCAGAAGTTGCACCAGATCACCTCCCAGCTCAGCCATGCTTTCCCCGAGCTGCATCCGCGGCCCAACCCAGAGGAGAAGACCCCGGTTCCCCTCGACGAGAAGGCCCACGTGCCCATGAGTGGCCAGCCCATGGGCAGTCAGATGGCGCTCCTGGCCAACCAGCTGGGCCGGGACGTGGACACCAGCCTCAATGGGCGGGTGGACCTGCAGCAGTTCCTCAACGGGCAGAACCTGGGCATCATGTCCCAGATGAGCGACATCGAGGACGACGCCCGCAAAAACCGCAAGTACCCGTGCCCTCTGTGCGGCAAGCGTTTCCGCTTCAACAGCATCCTCTCCCTGCACATGCGCACTCACACCGGCGAGAAGCCCTTCAAGTGCCCGTACTGCGACCACCGGGCGGCACAGAAAGGGAACCTCAAGATTCACCTGCGGACCCACAAGCTGGGCAACCTGGGGAAGGGGCGCGGGCGGGTGCGCGAGGAGAACCGCCTGCTGCACGAGCTGGAGGAGAGGGCCATCCTGCGGGACAAGCAGATGAAGAGCAGCCTGCTGCAGCCCCGGCCGGACTTGAAGCCCCTGCCGCACGCCCAGCAGACGCCGCTGGCCGCCTGCAACCTGGCCCTGCCCACCAACCACAGCGTGCCCGACGTGGCCAACCCGGTGCCCTCGCCCAAGCCGGCCAGTGTGCAGGAGGACTCGGCGACCCCAGCTGCTGGCTTCCGCTGCACCTTCTGCAAGGGCAAGTTCAAGAAGAGGGAGGAGCTGGACCGCCACATCCGCATCCTGCACAAGCCCTACAAGTGCACGCTGTGCGACTTCGCCGCCTCGCAGGAGGAGGAGCTCATCAGCCATGTGGAGAAGGCCCACATCACGGCTGAGTCGGCCCAGGGCCAGGGCCCCAACGGCGGCGGGGAGCAGTCGGCCAACGAGTTCCGCTGTGAGGTTTGCGGACAGGTGTTCAGCCAGGCGTGGTTCCTGAAGGGCCACATGCGGAAGCACAAAGACTCCTTCGAGCACTGCTGCCAGATCTGCGGCCGGCGCTTCAAAGAGCCCTGGTTCCTGAAGAACCACATGAAGGTCCACCTCAACAAGCTGTCAGTGAAGAACAAGTCCCCTAGCGACGCCGAGGTGCCTGTGCCCATGGGCGGCATGTCCCAAGAGGCCCATGCCAACCTGTACTCCAGGTACCTCTCCTGCCTGCAGAGCGGCTTCATGGCCGCCGACAAAGCCAGCCTGAGCGAGCCCAGCCAGCTCTACGGCAAAGGCGAGATGCCCATGAAGGAGAAGGAGGTTGTGGGGAAGCTGCTGACCCCCATCTCCAGCGTGGCCCACGGCGTCCCCGAGGGCGACAAGCACTCCCTCCTGGGATGCCTCAACCTCGTGCCACCATTGAAATCCAGCTGCATCGAGCGGTTGCAGGCAGCTGCGAAAGCTGCCGAGATGGACCCCGTGAACAGCTACCAGGCTTGGCAGCTCATGGCCAGGGGCATGGCCATGGAGCATGGCTTCTTGTCTAAAGAGCACCAGCTACAGCGCAACCACGAAGACACTTTGGCACACGCCGGAGTTCTGTTTGATAAGGAGAGGCGGGAGTACGTGTTAGTGGGGGCAGATGGCGCCAAGCAGAAAATGCCTGCTGATTCGGTTCACAGCACTAAAGCGGGCAGTCAGAGAGACCTGCCAAGTACGCTCGACCCTTTGGAAGGCAGTCGGGATTTTTTGTCACATGGGCTGCACCAGGCTCTCGAGTACAACCTGCAGGGTCCCGGGAGTCTGAAGGAGAAGCCCACCGAGTGCCCGGACTGCGGCCGAGTGTTCCGCACCTACCACCAGGTGGTCGTGCACTCCCGCGTCCACAAGCGGGACCGCAAGGGCGACGAGGACGGGCTGCACGGGGGCCCCGATGAGCGGCGCGGCTCGGGCAGTGACCAGGAGTCCCAGTCGGTGAGCCGCTCCACCACACCCGGCTCCTCCAACGTCACTGAGGAGAGCGGGGTCGGAGGCGGGCTCTCGCAGACCGGGAGTGCCCAGGAGGACAGCCCACACCCCTCCTCGCCGTCCTCCTCAGGTAGGTTGCCAGGGGAGATGGGGGAGCAGCGGCTGGTGCAAGGGCCCTCCCTGCCCCGGGGCCTGGTTCTGCACCAGCCTCGGTGGGGAGGGGTCCTCGCTGCCCTTCAGATTCAGCTCCGAGGTCACCGTGGCGTCGTGCTGTATGTGGACCTTGCCTGTCTGCCCTGCCTCAAGGGAAGGCTATCTTTTCAACTCTTTGACCTTCCCTTGAACACTGGCCACCAGGAAAGTAAACGGATCCTCCTCCCGTGTGGTGGAGATGGCCAGTTGTTATGTTTGCCAGCTGGGATAGCCTACCCTCCCCTGTGATTACCTGGCCCCATTTCATGCCCTGACCCCCGTCCACCATCACCCCTGGAACCCGGGAGCTGCTGTCTGGCTCCATCCGTGGATGTGAATGTGTAAGTTCAGACCCTCACCGTCTCTCCCCCCAAGTATATGCCCATAATTCTGTCATTTGGGCCCCTCACTGCCTCTCCCTAGACCAAACCTGTCTCCGGCCCCCTTTCAAAAGTACAACTTGGCTCATCTGTCAGGTGCCTCTAACCTGAAGAACCACACCATTCTCCTCTGATGGTTTGGAGAAGCACAGAGGTTTGAAACACAGATGCGCGACTTCATGTCTTAAATTGTACTGTGTTACACGGGCGATACAGCTTTGGGGTCTAAAATAGCAAAGCAGAAAATCTGTCATCAAAATGTCTGTGAAATGCTGAAGCTTCCTGGCCCAGTTTGAGGGGAAAAAAAAAAAAAAAAAGAAAGAAAGAAAAAAAAAAAAAACAACTCACTAGCCTAAGACAGCTAAATTAAAATCACTACCTAACAGCAGGTAAGCTTGTTGCCTTCATCCATATTTCCAAAGCCCCTTACTAATGGATAGTAAATTGAAAGTTATATCTCTAGCCCTTTATAAAGAAAGCATCTCGCTAATACTGTAATCATTCTGCAGCCTAACAACAGAGGAAATCATGCCATAACAAATACCCTGTTACTAATGGCAACATTGATTTCTGCAATCAGCCATTAAGTCTAGAAAATGAAAGACAGTTTGAGGCACCTCAAGGCACTGCATTGCCCACTGTTAAAGATGTGGCAGCACACTGTTGAGGGTAATTTTTAAAAAGTTTTTTTTTTCCCCTTTTCTTTTTTCTTCCCTTCTCAGTTTCAATAAATATTTCAGTATTAGGGGCAATTCACCACTACACTTATTAAGTAGATGCCAGCTTAGTTGTGTTGTTATTGTCATGCTTCAGTATACCCTTCTTCTAGGACAAAATTAGTATTAAAATAAAGTGTGAGTCTGGTGGCTTATTACAAACCAGTAAAGAATTGTTAAGACACATAAATCTGCACTGCACATTCCAAAGATTCCGATAGCACTTAATGCCGCTGCTTAAACACCCATGAAACACACTGTCTCCACCTGGAGTCCTAGCCTTGTTTGCAATTCACTTCAGTGAGACACTGAAAGAGTTTAATGAGGAACTCCAGCACCACGGAGGGCTAGGCCACACTGCCTGGAGTGACCACCGCCCAAAACTTGCAAGGGAAGGGTTTTCCAGTGTCACCGCCTGACGGCGGGGATTCTGAGATGGATCTTTGTGCACGAAGGCAGCAAAGTGCCAGGTGTCCTACTGTCAGGAGGGATTACTTCTGGCCTCCTGTGAGGAGGTCCCCTCTCCCTGCAGAGTGTCATCTCACGGTTTTTGGGATTTGGGACCTTTCTGGGGCAGAAAGCAGAGCGCATACTGGCTTTCCTAAGTTTTTGGAGTGACGTGGAGTTAACACTGACAGATTTTCCTCCCTCTCCCAGCCCTGCTGAAATGAAAAGGTCTCAGCAGAATATTCCGACACCAAATGTTCGGCTCTATTAATGACGTGTTTACCGTGTTTTTCTCACCTTCTGGCCAAGTGATAGCCTCATGCTATTCCTATCTCTGTTGTTTCCATATCTCTAAATACTCTGTTGAAAAAAGCCCATTTTGCCCAAAAGAACCAACCGGGCTTGGGACTCAAAGGAGAATTCTACTTGAGTTGTGGTTATCTTCTCACTTTTATTTCCCTCATTGAAGTATCCTACAATTGTGAATACTGATTCCTTCATCTCTGGTTGACTTCTTTGTTTTCTTCATATTCAAATTAGACACTTCCATAATTTTCTGACTAAGTAGGAAAATTGATGGCATACCAATATGCAGCCCAAATCAGCCGAACACCTGGGCCATTCAGGTTTTCCTGGGATTAGGACCCTTAACCAAATCGGGTTAGTCTTCCCTCTTATTTCAACAAGTCTGACTTGTATAAAGTGTGATTAAAATAAGCATTTAAATAAAAATCTTGACACAATAGGTATTTTATTATTACCTGTTAGAGAGAAACCTGCAAGGTGAAGGGGAGAAAAAAAAAATCTTTAAGCCCTTAAGTAAAGAAAGAAGTACTTATTAAGGCTTCTATTAAGAAATAACTGCAAAAACACGGTTTTACAAATTTCTCAGACTGCATAACAATGTCTCAAAACTTAATTTGCATCACTTGATTCTTTTTTTGTTGAAAACTGGGTCAGTAGGGCCTGAGAAACTATTTTTTCAGATCTTAACCAATGAATTCTTCTTTATAAATCGCTGCTCTTAACATGATAGTAGTTCTGAATTCATCATAAAAAACCTTTTTACAGAGAGCCTCTTAGAACAGATCTCCAGAAGAAGGCTTACAATGAGTGGCAGAGACGTCCTTTGTTATCAGATGTAATTCTTTGCAAAGGAGGATTGGAACGGAGTGGCTGTTTAAAAATGTCTTGCTCAGACCGAGACGAAGAAGGGGTCAAGTTTGCAATCAAACAGTTATTGCCGAGATGGGCGACTGTCACTGGCTAGGCTAATGTGGGATGCAGCTGTTTGTTATGTGAGCAAAAGAATGTTTGAATCAGTGAACATGTGAAAATGATTCCAGTGAACCAGAAAATGTGTTTGTTCTTTGGCTCTCCAAACTGCTGAGAACCAAGCTTAAGATCAACTGTGAAAACTAGGACCTTTGACAAATTGAGAGGTCATATTTTCTAACAGAAAATGGACAAGACCAGTCATACAGATCACTTCCCCATCTTTCCCCTTTGTTTTATATTTGTTGTTGTTGTTGATTTGACTTACCAATAATTTCACACCATAGTAGATGTCATTTCTTCCTCCGTGTACAATGCAAAGGGAAACTATTTGGAAAGCAGCAGCTTATAAATTTTACTCTTTTATGACATTTAGAAAGTGGGGCAGCTGTTTTGATGCTCCCTCATTTCTGGCTCGCGTGCAAATGCTCCGATGGCATTAATCTCTGCATCTTTCCCTAAAACCTCGTCTAAGACTGTGCTCCAATTCGAGCTTTATACCCTGAGTCAGAAGACGACCAAAGTTCTGTTTCTTTAGATTTTGCTTTGGAAATCATGGTCAGAATAATTAAAACTTAATGTACTAAGAAACGATACTGTTCATTGTATCCAACAGGGCAGTTACCTTCTGCATTCCCCATAATTTTGGAGAGGGGCTAATTGAAGTGTTGATGGTGGGAAAGGGGTAATTGAATGTGTTGACCCTCTGTTCGTTAAAGTCGGCTAAGTTACATGATCAACGGAAAGCCAGGAAGAGATGCGAAGATGAAAATATTGTTAACCCCTACTACTTCTGGTGTAATATTTTGAGATGGACAAGGATTATTTGATCAGCTGGGCTGGAAGCCTTGCGGGGTCTTCTTTTGTTGCCTGAGCTGCATTCCTGAAATGCTGGGTCTCCATCCTGTGCTGGCCCATTGACCACAGCATCAAAGGCCTTTATCCAGGGCTCCCTTGCATTTACATTGGGTGTATAGTGATATGATAGATTTTCTTTCTTTTCCACCTCTTTTTCTCATGTGGCTCCTCCTCCCTGCCCCCATTCATGATAACCACTGCCTGCTCCACACAAACAAATCCGGGCACCCAAAAGCAGGGAAAAAAAGAAAAAGAAAAAGAAAAAATTTAAGTCTGAGGATTAAGATCTTCATTTTTTTTTTTTTTTTTTTTTTTTTGCTTGTGCATTCCAATTGTTCTTAAAATATTTGGCAATGTCAATTAGTAACTGAGCAGAGTTAGCTGATGAACACAATTTTCCAGTAGACTGAGCACCCTATTGTTGCCGAGCGAACAGCAGATTTCTGAGGTCATTATCATTCGCTGGTTGCTTGGCCCAGCTGCTTCCTGCTGCAAAAGCCAAACTTTATACTGGAGCTTGGGGATGGCATGCAGCAACAGGGGGCTGGGAGGGGGAGAGGGGAGCTGGCTGCAGAGCCGAAGACAGTCATTATCAGCAGAGGAAACAGAAAGTAAAACTTTCCAGGCAATTCCAGGAAAACTGCCCTATCAGGCGTCTCCCTCCCGTTCCTCTCCCAGCACCTTCCACCTCCAGGCAGGGAATTAAAAGGACCAGGGGACGCCCCCTGGGCATTGTGGCCACTAATCTCTTTGCTGAGCAGAACTTTGGAAAACAATAATCCCATTTAAAATTTGCTTAAAAATCATTAACCCAATCTAAGGCATGTGAGTGATTTCCTCATTGATAGACTCCTTCATTTTTATTAAAAACAGAAGAAAGAAAAATTATTTTTTAAAAGATGAAATTAAAAACTTGAAATTAGTAAACTTGGGGATGACAAACAGGGAACATTATTTCATTTTCCAGGGGGACCTTTTGAGCGGATACTAGTCTGAAATTCCTTGTAAATCAAATTTAGCATGGAAGGTTCCCCCTGCCCACTCTGGCTTCCCCTTTTTCCTTCCCCCTCTCTCCCTCCCCCACCCTTTAATTTGGGAGCCGGTTCAGTGAGATGAAAAGCTGCACTTTTTTAAAGCTCAGCTGTTAAAACTGAGCGCCATATGCAGCCTTTCCGTCCCGATGTGGAAGTGTGTGCAGGCGGCCGCCGTGTTTGTGGAGATTTACGGAGGCTCGGCTGTGTGTGCCGAAGCCCTGCCTGGGCAGATGCTGGCGGGCCCTGCCTCCCGGGAGCTGGCCCCGCCTGGGCTAATAGGCTGGCCAGATTCGGGCTGGCTCCTGGGGCGTGTCCAGCGGGGCTGAGGTCAGGGGTCCAGGTGGGTTCCCTCTGGTCTCCCACCTTTCCGCTGGATCTGGGGGCGGTCCGCCCACCGGGCGTGGTGCTAGAGCTGGGGAACAGTAGCCCTCAGATGCTGATTCACCTCACCGTCCTCCTGTGTGGGGGTCGGACGCCTGACAGCAGCTCCTTTTTATAAACTTCCCATCACTCCGTGCCCTTTGATTGTCTTGTGCCTGGGAACACTCAGTGCCACTCTGGGGCCTTGGCTGTCTCTCTGCGCGGAGCTGTAAATCCCACTTCCACGGGGCTGCCCGATGGTGCTGTCACTTAACATTTCAGAAAGAGAGAAATCGTTCTGGCTCTGAAAGTCCTCAGATTGGGAGTGTGATATAAAAGATGTGTGACATGAGATCCCAGAAGCGAAGCCTGTTTCCTCTACGTTCCTGGGGATTCCCAGATTACCAGGACACCGTCCTCTGTCCGAGGGATTGATTCCTGCCGCAGGGTCACTGGAGCGCTGCCTTTGTTTAGCCCCACTCTGCCCACCTTCATGTCCCTCCTGTGCTCCTACGGACGCTGCGCTCCTGCCCGGAGAGCTCAGGGAGCCCGAGGTGCCCACGGTGTGCTCCTCCTGTACTCATGTTAACACAAGGAACAAACGTTCATTTAAATCTAAATTTAATGGTAATAAGAAAAACACGGATTAGCTAAGGACAGGTTACAATGAGGCAAAGAATTAAACAGTCAACTTTCAAAATGGACATGAAACATTAGCTGCGTGATTGCCGTTAACTGGAATGGGAGGTTCGGGCTCAGGTCCTGGCCACCACCTCGGGTGTGTTGGGGCTGGAATTAGCAGTTTGCTTTGCAAATGGCCACAGTGTGGCCTCTGCTTTTTGGTCAAAAGCAGGTGTCATGAGCTACCTTTCATCCACCCACTCTCTTGCTATGCCATCAGGTACCTGGGAACGTAGGCCCAATGTGTCAGTACCGCCAGCGGCCGCTGCTGCAGAGCAGGGACAGCCTCTGTTTGCAGGGCAGCTTGGGTTCACCAGACCCCTTCTCCATCAGGCTGCTTGTGCCTTCGAATCCCTTTGTTGACATGGAGCTCTGTGCCCCCTTATAAGAAGCACACTCCTGAGAGGGTAAAGCAGGAAAGTCTTCCTTGCTTAAGGAGGTTCTAGTAGGTGGCCCTGATGTCTCAGGGGTGGAAACAGGGACAAGCTTCAACAAGCCTCCTATTTTACTGGCTTTCAAGATTCCCCTGGATTCTAGGGGGAGACCGCTGGGATACTTGGGGATGTTGAGATGGAGAGCAGAGGGAGACCTGGGACAGATCCGTGTTGGAAGCACTTTGCAGCGTTCTGAGCCTGTGAGGTTGGAAGAGGAGTGAGCCCTAACTCCCATAACTGTCGAGCTGTTTTGGAGCGTTGATGGTAGGGGTGGAGAAACACCTGCAGAGATCAGGAGACTGGATTTGTGCAAACGTCTCAAATTCGTGGTGATTGGGCTGGAACCTTTGCCATCTGTGACCCTTGGGCCTGCTTGCTGCCCTTCTGGGTTCCTCACCTCCCTCTCCTCTGTTGGCATGTGACAGCGCCTCCCCCGCCTGTGTGGACCGGGCTGGCGTGTTGAGGAGGAACAAGGGGGTGCAGTGAGGCTCGCAAATGCTTGAGGAAAGGGGGCTCCCCAGCAGGGTGTGAGGCAGGTGGTGGGGGGACTCTCTGTTCTCTCCAGGAAGCAAGCGTCACAGCAGCTGAGAGGAGACTTGGGTCCCCCATGCCTTTTCCTGGCAGGACGGGGCGACGGCAACATTTACTTAAGCTGTGGAGTTTGGCACTGCTGCCGCCAGGCGCCATCTGGAAAGCCCTTCTCAGGAAGCCGTGGGCCCTCCCTAAAGAGCTCAGGGGAGCAGATCTTGGGCAAAGTTTTGGGCCTTTTTTCTTGGGCAGAACCTGAGCGGCAAGGCACCTGAGCAGGGCTCGGGGGTCCCCTGGGAGCTGTGTAGCTAAAGCAGGTCCTCCTCGGTGTGCGCGTGGCTTTTCTCTCTGCTGGGCTTCTCCACTTAATTCTGAGCCAGATCTGGTGTAGCTTTTCTTTGTCAGGAGAGCACTCAATTTCCTGGGGCTGTATTTCCATTTATTTATTTTGTATTGCATTTTACTTACTGTTTTCACCTAAGTCCTGGTATGCTGTGGGTGCAAAGGTGTGGAGCCAGCCAAGACTGTCCTGGTTAGTTACCGAGACAACCCTGTAATAATGGGGCTTGTTAACATAATGTAAGAAGTGAATATTGTGCCTCTAATATGTGCTGGGAGGCAGGAGGGAGAACTGGGTGGCTTGGCTGGTGACAAACAGGGCCGAGCTAAGCACAGAGATTTGCCACCATCCTCTCCCTGATCCACATCTTCAAAAAAGGCTGCGGAACTCCAAAACAGTGCATGCCTGAACACTCCCTACGGCTACCTGATGGGTGGGCCAAGGCACTAAGGGAGCTGTGCTGTGCGCAGGGGCAGCGGTGGGTGGAATTCACATGCCCGGGCCTGTTTTCTTTTCCCACCAAGGGAAAGTTGTCCAGGGCCTGGCTTCTTGGGGGACCCACCTCTTTGTTGCTGTGAGCCTTGGGGTTTTGTGTGACATGTGGCATGTGTCTGAGAGACGTGGGAGACACAGCACAAGCTGACTCCTTGGCTGGTCCAGCCCTCCTCTTGGGGGTGCCCAGCCAGGTGCTGGCAGGAGGAAGTGGGTAGTGGGTGGGCTTGGCTTTCTATGCCTCGTCACTTGCTTTCAAAGGGTGGGGTCCTGTTTCAGCTTTTTCTGGAAGCAGGGCACACCTTGGGGAGACTGTGATGTTTTACTCTGGGCCTTGGGTGCAGAGGATGCCACAGAGGATCCGTTCTCTCCCCTGGGAGGTGCCTGGCTGGGCTGGGACTTAGGCGGACACCAGTTCCTTTCCTCTGGTTTGACCTCAGTTCCAAAGCCTTTTGATGTACGACGAAACAGGTCCCCTCCGTGGCGCTCTCGTCTCTTCATTACAGTAATGTCCCGAAACTCTTAACTCAGTGGCTGTCATCGTGGTTTCTGGACACCCTCGGTTGTCTTCAATCATCTTGAGAGGTATTTTGGAAAATTTCCAACTTCCTTATGTTTAGTTCAATGTAAAATGTGTGCAGTGGTTGTTTCCTTGAAGACCGAGACAGATACATGTTTCTCTTTATTGCTAAATATATTCTGTTAAATTTGTTGCTAAAATAGGTGTTTCAGGGTTGTTGGTTTTTTTAAAGTAATTTGCCTTGAAAAATTGTAGTGATCCTTCAGCAAAGTTGCTGTGTGACATAAAATAATCCCTGTGTGGGGGGAGCCTTGGCAGCTGGGGCCTGACCACCTCTGAAATGTCCTGTATGAGTGACCTTCAAACCCTTGCCACTTGGTCTCCTCCTAGAGAGACATTCACTGACTTCTTTGTTGCTATTTTTGTTGTTTAATGACATTATTGTTATTTTTCTCCTACATTAATTCTTGTTCATCTTGGACATTGAGAAAATACAGACAAGTACAAATAAAAATAATTTTTAAATATATGTGCCCTTACCACTCAGCGATAACCACTGCAGACATTTTAGTCCATTCCTTCCCAGTCCTTTTTGTGCACTTGAAGATGTGTTTCACAAAAAAGGACCATACTGCATGCACAGTCTTCTATATGATATAGTTTTTACTTAAATATATGTCACATATTTTTTTCCATTGAATATTCAACACAAGGATCAACAAACTTTTTCTGTAAAGGACCAGATAATAAATAATTTAGGTGTTGCAGGACATGTGGGCTCTTTTGTAACTACTCGATTCTGCCATAAATGAAAGGGCTTGATGGTTTCCAGTAAAACTTTATTTACAAAAACAGGTGACAGAAGGATTTGTCCCATGGGCTATCCTTTGCACACTCCTGTTCTTTAGTAATAGCTGTCCTTTTATAAAAGCTTCATACACGTAGTATGTTCCTTGAGGAAATATTAGAAATATGGAGAAGCAAAGGGAAAAATCTGCCTCTAGTGATCTACTGAGCATAGTAGAAAACTTGTTTCCATTTTTTCATTTCTGCACCTAAATCTTTCTGATCATCTGTACAATTATTTCCCTAAGTGGTACTCCTCAACATGGAATCTCAGGTCACAGGCTGGCAGCGCTGAAGCTGCAGATGTGTATTACCCAGGAGGGTGCTGTGTCTTGAGGCCATTTCTTCCAGTGCTGGAGATTTTACTGAGAAAGTTCCTCGTAAGGTTATATTGAAATCTGTCTCCCTCAAGGTAGTGCCCTGTCACCAAGCAACTCTGTGACTCATTCGTTCATTCATAAATTCATTCATTTGTTCATTCATTAATTCATTTTTTCATTCAAGGACAAAATGCTTATTAAGTAGGTTCTGAACACCGAGCAATGTGCTAGATGCTGGAGATACAAGGATGATAGGGATAGGTCGCAGTGCCCAGAGGCCCAGAGCCTGGGAGCCGGGACAAGTCCTTCACAAGAGGGGTAGTAGATGCAAAGGAGAGCCGCCCCAGGGCTGGAGGAGATGCACTTGCCTTGGCGTCCACATTTGTTCCCAAGGGGCCTGAAAGGGTGACGGAACCTCCTCAGTCACCTCAGTAGTTCCTGTGGCAGGTAACTCTTTCCCATTGTAGAATCTGGCCAATTCGGTGACTTCTGGGGGAAGCACCCCCAGCTCAGCCACTGCGGCTGGCTGTCCTCTCTCTCCCTGGCTGTGAACTGGAGTTGAACTCACTTTCTTGCTGCAGAAGAGGCCCTGGGCAGAGTCCAACTGGTGCTTTTGAGGACGACCCCTCAGGCCAAGAAGGGGGCCAGATGGGAGCTTGTTGGGGCTTGCAGCTTTGTGGCATGTATGTCCTGGCAGCTGGTCACCCCACACCAGGGGCCAGCCCTGAGGGGGGCAGCAGGAAGAGGCAGGGTGGAGCTCCACACCAGGGAGTGAGGGGCAGGCCCCCGGCTCCAGCTCACCTGCCCTGACCACCCTGTCATTGTCGCCAGTGGTTCATGGGCAGGGGGAGGGCACGAGTCAGGTGTCAGGTGGAGTGTGGACTCCTGTTGGGACCCTGCAGGTAGAGCCTGTGAGAGCTTGTCAGACGTACACTGGGAAAGAGGCTCTCTGCATTTTACCCAAACTAACCTGACTTCAGAACTGTCCATACCTGTCCCACAGAGGATCAGGTGAGTCATCGGGGGTCGGGGGTGGTGCGGGATGTACCCACCTCATATGTCAAAATGTCCAGCGTCAGTAGAGGATGGTGGGCACTGCAGGCAGTGCCAGTTTTCTTTTTGGATGGTGGGTCATGAACTAAATACAGACCCACTATGAGAATGAGTGGAAACAATTTCTTCTGGTACATATCAGACCTCAATTGCCCTTTATTTTCTGTGAATGAAAACGTCATAATCATAAGCCTGGCTATTAACCCAGAGACAAGTGCATTTTCTAATGTTTAAGAAACGGCTCCGGGCAGAGCACATACTTCAGCCAGAACTTGACCTTCACACACAGTCAGGCTTTACCCACCCTGCTGGGCTATTTGGGCATCTCACTCCCCTCCCCGGGGCCTGGGGAGTGGGGGTGGGGAAGTCTAGAAGACTCTTAGACCCCTTTCATCTTGCTTTTCCCCTCCTCTCCTCTCCCTTCCCAAATGTTTCCACGGCCTGAGGGTAACTTTCAAGGGTCTCATCCACTGAGCAGAGAACTAGGGTTTGTAGATGCTAAGGATCTGGGGATTTCTTGTCTGATCTGTGTTTGAGCCTCGAGCAGGCAGTGAGGTCGTGTTATCTCTGAGGGGCCCGGTGTGCCCGGTGGGGCTGGGAAGACCCTCTTTTAGCTCCTTTCCCACCGGGCACCTTCCCACCGGCTCTCCCTGTCTGGGGCCTGCATGCCCTGGAGACAGGGTCCTGCCCCCAGAGGGGCACTGCCAGGGCCCCACCCTCAGTGCTGCTCAAGGCTTGCTCCTCCCCTGCTGGGGGCTGACTTGGCAGGGCTGCAGGAAGTGGAGAGCATCGCGGTCATGGTGGAGGGCTCCAGTGCTGGCCCTCAGGAGCTGTGAGACCCAGCAAGGGCTCCTTAGCCTCTCCGTGCTTCCGTGTCCTAGAGCCTGCAGCCCGCCGGAGGAGAGGCTGTCAACAGCCGCGTAAACTGTATTGAGTTCCAAAGCTAGGAAGTGGTGGAGCTGAGATTCTAGCCACGTCTGTCTGACATCTTGCCTTTTAGTTCCACTGTTGGGTCGTGCTGGGGATGGGGTGAATGCAGCCAAAAGCAGAAGCCCTGCTCGCCAGCCCCATGTCCCGCTCCACGCTGGCCAAGATCAGCCCTGTTAGGACAGGCTCTGGGAAGCTCAGACAAGTACTCCTTCCCTCTCTGTGTGTCTCGGGGGAGGTTGTCCTCGCATCTTTTCCAGAAGAGAAGCAAGGAAGGGGGTGGCCCCGCGCTTGCTCAGCTCTGCTGAGGATCGACTGGGACCCAGCCCAAGCTGCACACTTAGGCTTAAAGTGACTCCCCAAAGCTGCGGTTTCAGGGATCCCCTAACCTCTACTCAAGGTCACATGTGTAGCAAGTCACAAGTGTCTGGCGGCCGTGTCCCCAGGGTGACAGAGAGGATGGGGCCCCAGGAGCAGGGCCTGGTGACAGAGGACCCAGCTCTCTTCCTGTGCAGCTTGCCCGAGTCTCAGTTCCCCTTCCCTCCCAGCTCTACCACGCTCTGCCAGTCCTGTTTCTGTCTCCGTGCTCTCCTGCACAGGCCAGTGTTGGAAGGTGGCCTGGGTGTGGGTGGTGGGCCAGAGGACAGGACAGGAGGCGGAGGCACAGGGCTGGCGCCAGCTCGCAGCCCTCCCCAGCCACCGACTCTTTCCAGAGAGGAGCAGGGAAGCCCCCACGGGCAGATGAAGAGAAAGGGAAGAGGCTCCCCTGCTCCTCCTTCCCAGTCAGCACCGGCCTCCGAGGTGTAAATTAGGAGGCAGAGTTATCATCTGGGAAGCCTTCCAGAGGAGGGGCTGCCGGGTTCTTTGTTGTCGCTCCTGGTGGCACTAAAAACTGAACCAAGCGGCCACTTCGCACTGGCCGCGCCGAGCAGAATGCTCTGGGCCGTCACTGTGCCCTGGACCCACCTAGGGTGGTCCCAGGGAAGGACCCGGGATCCCCTCGGGGGCTGAGTCTGCTGTCGTGGGTGTAGGGGGTTTAGCAGGTTCAAACTGACCCTAGCTTCTGGGAATAGAGCATTCAACACGCAGTTGTGACTGTGTGTGTGTATGTCGGGAGGCTAGTGTGTGTCTGAACGTTTGTTGTCTGTGTTGGGATATGACTTGGTGTGCGAGTGGTCGCGCTGTCTTGGGCTGGTATTGCTGTGTGAGTATCTGTAAGGCGCTTTAATTTTTTGGATGCAGTTGCCGAGGGTGGATGTATTACCGTGTGGTGCTGTGTGTGTGGGGGGTGGATGTGTGTTGGGCCGTGGGTGTACTGGGATGGGAGTGGACATGCACGCACCGGGTACGTGTGTTGGTGTGTATGGGTGAGGGTGAGTTGGGATACGAAGCTCGGTACGTGTATGTGGGCATTGCGGTGTGGTTAGGGTGTGGGATTGGGGTTTGCAGATATGTTGCTGTGGCTGTGTGGTTTGGGGGAGTGCATATTTGTGTGTTGACACATGCTAGTAGGGGTGTGTGTGTTGAGATGTACGTAACGGTGTGCGGGGTGTGTGTTGATATAGGTGTCAAGTGTGCAGTGTGTGGTCGTGTGTGTTGGTGCATTGATGCATGTGTTAGTGAAGATGCGTGTGCTGGGATGTGTGTATCTGTGTGTGTCTGCCTGTGTTGGTATGGGTGTTGAGGTGTGTGTTGTGTGGCTAAGGATGTGTGTGGTGGGTGGCACGATGGCCTCCTGTTACGTAGGGAGGCTGACCTCCTTGAAGCATTGTGACCTTTTAGCCTTCCCTGCGGGAAGAGAAGCTGGTCCTGAGCCCAGCCCTGCCCCTTAGAGCATTGCTAATGGAGTCTCCCCTGCCTGTTGCCGCCTCAGCCTCGGGCGGAAGCTCTGGCTCCTGGGTTATGAGTTGGCACATGCAGCGGGGGCTGCCTTCCAGCATCTCACAGCCAAGCCCTCTGAGGCCTCGTGCTCCTCCAGGAAGAAGTTGGGGCTTGAGGGTTGGGGTCCCCATCCAGGGAACCTCTGTTCTGGGTTCAGCCGGCATGTGTGTGGAGTGGGCCTGAGAGCTCCGAGAGGACAGGGGCTGTGCTGTCCTCAGGTGTGTTCCCATCGTGGTCCCTGGCGCTGGGCACGGGATGCAGCAGGTGTTCGGGAGATGCTGGTTGACTCTTACGGAATAAAATGAAATGTGCTCTCCTGGGACAAAGGGCGCTTGCCCAGGAGCCAGCCAGGCCTCGGGCCTGCCCACCGCTCCCCCTCGAGGGGAGCCAAAAGAACCTGAAATCACAGTGCAGAGCCTGCACCACAGACCTGCAGTGAGTCCCTGTGAGCTGGCCAGGCGTCCCTCTGCCAGGAGCGGGAGGACCCAAGGGCATGAGGGAGCCTGGGGGTCAGAGACGGGCCCAGGGCGCGTGAGTGCCCCTCTGGGGGCAAGTCCTCTCGGGGATGGGCTCAGTCTGCCATCAGCACCTGGGGACCCCCTCTCCGGGACAGTGGCAACCTGGGCTCCAAGTGCAACTCCTCCTCCCTGGATGACCATCCTCCACGAGCCTCAAAGCAGCTGTCTCTCCTTCCCCCAACTCCTTGGAGCTCATGGACACAGTGACAGCCTCACTGACTGTGAGCCTGCTGGGGGCCAGGGCAGTGGGGTAGAGCTGTTGCCGAGGGCACTGCATCCTCCCTCTGCAGACTGTTTAAAGGCTTCAGCTGTGTTACCAGCAGCTTGAAAAGTGATCTTGCAGCCACTTCGGGGTTTAGTTAGCCATGTTCTATGGCCATCGTGGATGATCTAGGGTGCAGGCCTGGGAGTTGGAGGTGAGCCTTACTGAGCCCACCACAGGTGGGGGTCTTCAGAATGGTGCCCCAGACAAGCAGCAGGCATTGAGGGGTGTCAGTCTGGTCAAAGGCTGGGGACCAGAAGGACACTGGGCCCTTGAGGAGCTTAGGATCCATTTGGCAGGGGACTCTTCCGTTTCCTGAAACTTAAAATAATCTACAAGCTGTTTTATAAAGTCAGAAAGAAAAAGTGTCAGAGAACAGCATGTATGGGTCAGGGCAGCTATGGATTTGGTGAAACTTTTCCTGGAAGTCACGTGGAGCAGAGACCATGTGTCAGCTCTGCCCGGCTTCTGCTGGAAATCTGTGAAGCCAGTGCTTTGGGGTCAAATGACCTTTTTTGGTTAGTGGCGGAAGAAATGCTTCCACCTCTGAGGTACGAGCCCCGTGAAGAACGATGCGAAGGTCCTGGAGACTCTGGTGGAGGAAGCCAGGAGTGGTGGGGGAGCGGACGCCCACGAGGTAGAGGGCAGATGCCTCGGGGTGGGCTCCTTCCCAGGGAGAGCAGGGCCCGTGGAGGTTCGACAGCCACCGTTGATGGCTGTGCTCCTCAGGGCATTGGAGGGAACATACCTGAATCCCTGAAGGGCAAGCACTGTGGGGACGGAGCTGCCTGGGAAAGGAGGGACTGTCAGGGCGGCCGGGTGAGCAGGGACGGTGGCCCAGGGGTGGAGCGGCCCTTTGAACGATCAGCCTGCATCCCTTCCCTGCTCAGAACACTGCGGTGACTTTCCATTGTGTGGGGAATAAAATCTGTGGTATCAAGGCCTGGAATTGTACACCCCCTCCCTCCTCTCTGACCACCCCCTTGGTGGCCTCTGTGTTGTCTGTCGTTTCTGGGGTGAGCTCTGGACACAGACTCTCACAGGCTGGTTCCATCCCATCATGCAGACCTCTCCCCTCCAGTGGCCTTTCCGTGAGCCCCCACTATGAACGATCACTTCCCAGCCCCTCGCTGGAAACATTATCCTGTATTGTCATCTTCAAGGCCTTTGGGAAGCGTCGTGTTCTCTGTGTGCTGATCTACCCGTGACTCGAGTGCACAGCACTGCCCACAGTAGTGCCCGCCACACGGTGGAGGCTCAGTAAACATTTTTTAAAAGACACGGCGGTAAAAGGCACATAACACAAAATGCACCATCTTAACCATTTTTAAGTGTGTGGTTCAGTGGCATTAAGTGCATTCACATTGTGTGCAACCGTCACCACCATCCATCCACAGAACTCTTCATTTGGCAAAACTGAAGCTCTGTACCTGTTCATCAGTGGCCCCCATTCCCTGCCCCCAGCCTGGCAGCAGCCTTTCTACTCTCTGTCTCTATGCATATGATACTCTGGGTACCTCATGTAAGTGGAATCATACGGTGTGTGTCCTCCTGTGACTGGCTTAGTCCCTTAGCGTGATGTCCTCCAGGTTCATCTGTGCTGTAGCAGGTGCAGGATTTCCTCCCTTTTTGAGGCTGAATAATATTCCATTGTATGGATGGACCACATTTTGTTTATCCACTCATCTGTCGCTGGACACTGCCTTCATTTCAAGAAATACTTTTGCATAAGTGAATGAAGGCAGGGTGTGGTCTGGCCTCCGCTGTCCCCTGCCTGAGGGAAGGGGTTGTGACTTTGGATTCGTTGAGTTAATTCACAGTATCCCGAGCTACTGGCTCCCCAGAAGCCAGGGGCCGCTTTCCTCAGCAGAGCACGTGTTGGGGTCTGAGCATTTTGGAATTCGGCATGGGTCAGACCTTGGCCCTCTGGGAGGGCTGCCATGTGCCCTGAGGGGCCACACATCCTTCCACGGGGACAAGCCCAGTGTCTGCCGTCGGGCAGGGCGGGTGGAGGGGGAGCTGTGGTCCCTGGAGCTGATGCTGGAAGATGAGTGGACACACATGGCAGCAGCTCTGTGGCAAAGGCTTAACTGCCCCCAACCAGGAATGCTGCATGGTTTTGCTGGAAGCCGAAATTCTAGAAGACAGCCAGTGTTGTCCAGTACATTTTTTTTCTTGAATTTAATTTAATTTTTTTATACAGCAGGTTCTTATTAGTTATCTATTTTATGCATATTAGTGTACATATGTCAATCCCAATCTCCCAATTCATCCCACCACCACTAACCCCCTCCCCACCAGCTTTCCCCACTTGGGGTCCACATGTTTGTTCCAGTACTTTTTATTGGAAGTTCAACATTCTCCTCGAAGCTCGTCCCGTGCCTCTTTGGAGTAGAATCCCTATCTTACCCGCTTATCACAGCCTGGGTTGATGCTGACTTCAGGGCAAAGATGAGGACTGGGGGATCCAGGTTGGGGTGGGGAAATGCAGTGACTGACTTCCGGTCTGAGGGAAGCGACTGGACCCGTGCTGGGGAAGGGCCTCAGCTCAGCGAGCTGGCTGCAGGCAGACTCGGCCAGCTCAGCGGGAGCCTCAGAGCTGCTGCTGGGGACCCCGTGTACCGTGTGCCACCTGGCCTGTGCAGGGTGCTGCAGGGCACGCATCCCCTTCCCCGCTCAGCAAGTCCTAAGCTGGGGTGAGGTGTCCACACTGAGCCAGGAGCACAGACGGCAGGACACGGCTTGTCTCAGAGTCGGCTTGTGTGGTGTGGACCCAATAGGGTCTGTGAGGGCTGCCAGCTTCTTGGCCTTCTTGCTGGAGGGAGTGGGAGTGGGAAGAGAACAGCAAGACGTGGGATGGAGAAGATGGTCTTGGAAGGGAAGCTGGGGTGCTGGAGAGAGGAAGGACGCTGTGGACAGGCGAGGAGTAGAGCAGGGTCCTGGGGGTCCTGGCCCCGGTGCTGACCTGCACCCTGGCAGGACAGACGCCTAATGCTGAGATCTACAGGGGAGGGGGCGAGGACGCCTTGGCTTGGGGTGAAGGTTCAAGGGGATTCAGGCAGAATTTCACTTATTCAGCTCTCAGCTGAGGACGTTGAGAGGCCAGGTGAGTGTCCTTACACCTGCCCCATAAAGGTGAGGTCTCTCCAGGCTTCCTGGGGTTTTGTCCCTCCGCTGGTGCCTGGGAGGCCCAGATACCCGTGACTCAGGGCTGTGGGTGCGCTGCTGTGGACCCGCTTCTGCAGCGGGTGTTACCTTCTGTCCCAGTCTGCTCAGGCTGCCGTCACAGCTTTCCATAGACTGGTACACACACAACAGAAATGTCTCTCTCACAGTTCTGGAGGCTGGAAGTCCCAGGTCAGGTGCCGACAGATTCAGTGTTGGATGTGGACCCACTTCCCATGGTGGAAGGTGAGGAGCTCGCTGGAGTCTCTCTAACAGGGGACCTAATCCATTCATGAGGCTCCATCCTCACGACCTAAGCGCCTCCCAAGACTATCACATTAGGGGTTAGGATTTCAATATATGAATTTTAGGGGGACAAAATATCCAGTCTGTAGTACTTCCTCACTGATCCCCCTGCCCCCAAAGCAGTGTTATCAATCAAGCCAGTTCTCTAAACAGAAACATAATAGAAAAGAAAATGACAGGAAACTCCAGCATGCTGTGAGCCTGCCCAGTGGTTCCCAGGTGAAATGTCCTCACGGGAACATGACAAGCCAATCCACCTAGACCCTCCTCCGCTTGCTGGGTAACCACAGCCCTTGGTGGATGGAGGCAGGTCTCAAAGGGGAATGAAAAGCAGCCAGGGACAGGGGTACCCATCCCACACCTGGCACCCTGCTCCTCCAGGGGTGCCCAACCCAGCTCACAGTTCCCACGGCCCCCACGTGGGGGTAGGAGAGGGCGCCTCGGGGCTGAACAAGGATGCCAGAGACAGACAGTGGCTGCTTTGGAATCTCAGTGCAGGTTACAAATGGGATTGAGCAAGTTCTGCTTTTCTCAGAACTGCCTCACATCTTCCCCACGTGTTCTTGACTGCTAGACACACGGTATTTAGCTGATGGGAAAGCAGCCAGAGAATTCAACAGCGCCCAGTGGTCCCCAGGGGGAGAAATGTAATTTTTAAGAAGTATTATACTAGTTAAGGTCATTTGTAAAGTGCTGCTGTGTCGAGCTGGCCCCATGGTCTTGTCTTGGGTGAGCAGTGGATGAGGGGGTCCGAGGGGGAGAGGTGCTGTCTTCTGCCTGTCCGCCAGCCTCCCTCCTGCTGGCCCATTGGAAATACTTCAACTGCACTCTCTTTTTTGGGGGCGGGGGGTGGGTAGTAAACTTTTTATTTTAGAATAGTGTTAAATTTATAGAAGAGTTGCAAGGATAACCCGGAGGGTAGGGTTCCCCGTACTCCGCACTGGCTTCCCCCATTGTCAACGTTATTAGGGTCCATTTTGTCCCAAGGAATGAACCAACATCGATCCATTACCATTAGCTGAAGTCCATACTTTATTCAGATTTCCTTAGTTTTTACCTAATGTTTTTATTTTGTGCCCGGATCCTACCCAAGATTCCACGTTACATTTAGGTTTTCTAATAAACTTTGTTTTTTGGAGCAGTTTTAGGTTCATAGCAAAATTGAGTGGAAAATACAGTGTTCCCACATACTTCGTGTCCCCCACAACTTCCCCCGCTGTTGGCACGAGTTTTCATGTCCCCTTCGGCTCCTTTTATTGGCTGTGATAGTTTCTCAAATCTTCCTTGATTTTGTGGCTGTGACGGTTTTGAGGAGTACTGATGAGGTATTTTATAGACTGTCCTTCAACTTGGGTTTGTCTGATGTTTCCCTCAGGGTTAGACTGGAGTTTGGGGCTCTTGGAAGACCCCAGGGGTAAAGTGACCTTCTCATAATAGTATATCAAGGGCGCATGCTGTCAACCTGACTTATCACTTTTGATGTTGACCTTGGTCACCTGGCTGAGGTCTTGTCTGGCAGCTTTGGCCACTGTAAAGCCACGCCCCTTTTAAAGTAGGCAGGACCAGCTACATAATCTGCAGGGCTCAGTGCAAAATGAAAAGGTGGAGCCCACTGTTTAGAATTACTAAGAATTTCAAGATGATGATTGCAGAACATTAAATCAAGACAGGGTCCTTCTAGGCGCAAAACCATGTGTGACTGCACTGGTCCCATGAAGCCAGCCCTGTTTGTAGGACTGTGAGCACACGGAGAGGAGCCTTGCACGGGTGGTCACTTATCCCCGAGCAGTTGAAGGGGGAGGATGGCTGGAGAGGGTCAGAAGCACCCTGGGTGGTGTGGGTATCACCGGGTGGACAGAGCATGTCAGCACATTACAGGTGTCTGCAGGGTTTCTACTGAGCCACCTGTGGGGGAACCTGAAAAAGTCCACCTGAGCCCCCTGCAAGCTCTGTCTGGACAGAGAGAGGGTGGTCAGGGGTATGCGTGAGACAGCAGTTAGCAGCAAACAGAGCAACTCCATAATATTTTTTAAATGTGCTGCTTTTATTTTATTTTTTTCAATTTTCTCCTTTTTCTCAGTGCCCAGAGCAGCACTTTCTCCCTAGAAGACCTTAGAATATTTTATTTACAAAATGCAAAATGACCCTGTCTCTGCTGGGCAAACTGGGGATCCCCGTTGGAGGGGTGCACCTGGTGACGGCTGCGCCTCTCCAGGCTGCTCTCTCATTTGGAGAGGCGAGCATTTCGCGTCTCAGGTGCATACCTGTGCAAGCGCAGACCCCTTGCTGCAGCATCAGTGCAGTGATGAGTGTACAGCTGCCAACTGGCTTCTCCTTGCTGTTACTCACCCAGCTGTTTAGAGAAGGAGAGAGCATTTCTAACCAGCCATATGGCATGGAGTTTTATTTGCCGTGGTAAGTTAAAAAGTACATTATTGGTCAGCATCTTGCATGCAAATTTTGACATTGCATTCCAGGAGTACCTGCAGAAGAGAGTGGTGGCGAGTCGGATCTGTGTAATTACATTGCTGTGCAGGCTTGTAACGTTGCCATCTCTAACTACACCCGGTATCTCATCGCGACGGCTGCCCGGGGATATTGCTGCACGACTCCTGTAGCCGGAGAAAGATTATGTAAACATGGTGTGCGATCTCGAAAGTGAGTAATGAAGTTGAGTACTTGTTGCAAAAATTAATAAATGGCTGGTTTACACGTGATGGAGGAGTCTCCGTGTGGGAACTGAATCGCGGCGTAGTGATGGATAAATGCACCTCCAGGCACCGGTGACTTGAAGAAATTCATCCTTTTTTCTATCAGGATGATCAAATGGACAATTCTAGTCTATGCCCTTAACTTTCTACTAGACCAGCATGAAATCATCACAAATAGATCTTTCTGCTCCTCTTTGCCTGTCAGACTCTTCACCCTTGCCTCGGAGGAGAGTGTGGCAGTGATGTGGGGCTGTTTGCAGTTTCTGGAATGGCCGTGTGGTCCCAGGGCCTTGCCTTTGTAGATGCTCTTCCTGCACTCCTATCTGTCAAGTGCCTACAACGTGTCCCGAAGTCATTGTCCGGCTAGGAAGTCTGTTTTGAGCCTTGGCTCAGGTGCCACTTTCTCTGAGGAGCCTTTCTATCCACCCCTGTCTGCAGTGCTTCCCGCCCCAGAAAATTAACCCGTGGCCGCTGGTGCCCATACTTCCTTGATGATGCCTAGGTTTCTGTTACCGTCTGTCTCTCCTTAGGAAAGGGATCCATGGAGTCAGACAGACTGGGGTCCAAATCTCAGTTCCACCAAGTACCAGCTCACGTGACCACGAGCACGGAACCTCTGAACCTCAAGTGTCCCATCTGTAAAATGGGAAACGCTCATTTCTAGTTTGTAAGGTTGTTAGAATCAGGTATTAGATCATGTATCTGGCACATAGATGATGCTCATTAAATACGTGTTAAAAGATGGATGGAGGAAGTGGGACTTCTGCATAGTCCATCAATTCTTAGAGCGGAGAGGAGGCATGTGGGAAAGAAGGCACAGCAGGGAACACAGTGAAGTGTGTGAGCAGCAGGGTGTGTCGAGGACCACCACCCCCTCTGGCTGGGAGAGTGGTGGGGACCAGAAGGAAGTGACTCTGGAAAGGGAAATAGGGCCCAGCTGTGGAGGGCCTTGGATGCCAGACAATGACTTTACCCTGCAGGCACTGGGAGTCGTGGGCTGTGTGTGTGTGAAATAGCTAAGGAGGTTTGCCGTGTGGCTATGCCGGGAGCAGTATGCAGGGTTCCGTCCTCACAGTCCCCCCTCCCTCTGGTATCCACCCTTCCCCCCGCCCACACACCCCAGCAGACGTTTCTAGAGCTCCTGGGTCCCGGGCAGTGGCTTGGCCCGGTCCTGGGTGAACTTCTCTTTGCCCCTCCCTCCCCCTCCATCAGTCAGTCCTTCAAAGCGCCGATGTATTGCCAGGAGAGGATATTACACGAAGCCCCTGAAGTGGTGCATTAAAGCAGTTTGGATTTTCTCTTACTGCTAACATTGATTACTATTAATTAAGGTTGATATTTACAATCAGAGGGAGTACAGGAGCAGATCATTTTTTATTAATCGCTCTTCTAGAGTCATCATTAGTCATCATTATCAAAATATTCAGACAGTGGACAGTGGCTGAGTTTTTCAAACCAAGTGATTAAATTATACTACATTATATACAGTCTGTGTCCCCTGTCACCTCTCCCTTTCAGGGTTCTCCCTATTGTCCCCCAAATGGTCTCAGCCTCCTGCCATTTATCCTCTCCTCCACCCCTGCTCTCCCCATCACCCCCTCCTTTCCTTTCCTCCCTCCCTCCCTCTCTTCCTTTCTTTTCCTCACCAGAAATGATACCATCCTGAGATCCTGCAGCTTGCCTTTTTCTTTCAACGGTATGGCTTAAAGGTCTCCTTGTGTTATGACTGAGCTCTGGCTTACTCCTTTTCATGTCACTGTAGCATGACTGTGGAATGCATATGCCACGGTATTGTTTATTTTTATTGCCATTCCCCAACTGGTGGACATTTAGGTTATTCCCCTTTCCTTTCCTTCCACTTGTTGTCTTGGTCAGTGACACAGTGGGAATCCCGTGTGCGTCCCACAGCTGCCAGGGTAGCTCTGGAGAGGTGGGCTTGCTGCAGCCCACCAGGCTACCCAGCCCCTTCTCAGTTTATCCCCTAACCTTGGCCAATCCAAACCCCACCTGGATCTCCAGCCCCAGCACTCTGCTGTGCTTTTGATGGGGTCCCTCTCCTGGAATGCTTTCTTTCCCCATCTTTCCACGTGTAAATCCTGCCCACATCCTAAGATGCTGGAGCTGTGCCCACTCTTCCAGAGGCTTAAAACTCTCTTGCTTCCTCGTCTGAAATTTTCCTGGGAACATATCACTTCATAGTGAAGCTCGGTTGGTGGTCTTATTCTGAATTTTGAGCCCACTGAGGACAGGGACAGAATCTTCCTGGGTCATTATAGGTGCTTACTGAGCTTGTGGTCTTTCCCGTGTGTTAGAGAAGAGTGTGGCTCCTGGGCATCTCAGGCTCCTCCTCCCAGGGGTCTGCAGAGATGGGCTCGGGGCATTCCCTGCTCCCTTCCTGCTGAGGCGACTGGTCTACCTCCTCCCCTGTTCCAAGTGGGACCCTGAATGGGTTCTTGGAATGAGAAGAGAGGAATTTAGGAATTCCTGTTCCTCCATTTAGGAGTTTTTTGTTTGTTTTTTTTTTAATAGTTAAACAATTGTAGGTAATTTAATTTGTCTGTAATGGTGCACATGGATTTACTAAGTGGGAAAATGTCACTAAGTTGTGGACACATACTGCATACAATTCAAAGAGAATTGGCCTCTGATGGGTAGCAATAAATGTCAAACTGTTCAACATGGATTGTTCTTGAAGGAATATTGCCTAACACAGAATAAAGTACCTTTTTGAGATTATTCAATTGGTCTGACTTTAAATCTAAAAAGAAGTAGGAGTACTGAGTCCCACTATGGCTCCCTACCCCTTGTGGTTGGATACAGGAGACCAAGTGGGAATGGGGAATGGACCACTTGGGCCTCTATTTTCTTAATGGCTCCTTCAGCCCCCAGAGAGGAGGGAAGAATGTCTAAAAGCCTCTGGTGGTTTCCAACCATCCTGCCAACTTCTTCGTCTGCCGTGCCTGCCTCTTGGGCCTCAGATCCTGCGGCTCTGCTCTCACTCACTATACTCCAGCTATGCTGGTCTGCTTATTGCTCTTCAAAACACTCCAGTGTGGGCCTACCCCAGGGCCTTTGCACTTCTGTTCTCTCTGCATAAAATTCCATCTTTCTCTACTTTTCCACAACCACCCATCCAAGGTCAAAGTTCACCTCCATTGTGCCCCACACTTCATTGGTTCCTAACCATTTCATCACTCCTATATGTGTAACTAGTTGGAATTTGGAATTGTCTTATTTATGTTTTACTAGCATGTTATCTGTCTCCCCACTAGAATGTGAGCTTCATGAGGGCAGGGATGGTGTCTGTCCTGTCTGCTTGGGTAGTCCAGTGCCTAGAGCAGTTCATGACACAAGAGGAGGGACATTTTTCCCTCCTCTCTGGGGGTTGAAGGAGCCATTAAGAGAACAGTAGAAGAATAGTATCCTTCATGAAGTTTGTGACACTATAATAAGTACTGATAGAACAAGTGTGTTGAGTGACTCTCTGCAAAGTGATAGAACATAACATGCATTTTGTAATACAGCAATCACCCAGGCATGAAAAAAAGATCCTTTGGCTTCCTTTCAAATGAATCTCCCTTTAGTAGGACTTTTCTCTTTTATGACTTGAAGAAAGTGGGCTTTTCCAGCAGCGGTTGGTTCCTGCTACTTTCTAGACAACCTGGTAATTTGTTTGGAATGCTGGGGCAGAGGGCTCTCATTGCCCATGGCCAGGTCTCTCCCCGCCGGAAACTGAGCTCTCCTTACTGTGCTTTGCTGAGGATGCAGGGCCGGGCACAATAGCTGCAAACTCTCAAGTTTAGCTGATGAATGAAAGGACTTAAGTGAAGTGGAGATTCATGGTAGTTATCAACGTCTAGAATTTTTAAAAAATGTTCTTTCCCTTTGTTTCGGGGATCCTCTGTTGTTATAAGAGACTGAGGTCAGGGGATAGAGTTCTCTTACTCTGTAGAAATAAAAATCTGTGTACTGCCTCTAGCACTGAATAAAAATAGCTATTCTTTATTTTTTTTAAGAAAAGCACTGTGCAACTTCTCGGTGCTGACTTCTTTGCACCTACTTTGCAGACCTCGGCACCCTCAGAAGGGCTGAAGATGGAGGTCAGTGCGTGCGGGTCAGGGTGCTGACTGATCACGTCCCAAAGAACTGGTTTGTGGATAGTCCTTTGGTGATTTTTTTTTTTCCCTAGGAGAAAGTTTCATGTTTGATCCTGAGAATCAGAAATTAAGAAATATATGCTATGAAGTCATTTTGGCTGATTTAATCTAAACTTCCTATGTGCTCCTGGGCAGAGGGTTCCAGGTTGGGAGGGTCTTGTGGTCTAACTCTGCCCACTCTCATCTGAGCAGCCAAGGTTCCCCACCTGCTTGCACACCCCTGGGTGGGTTCCTCCCTGCCTCTGCTGGGACCCAGGCAGCGTCTGGGGAGCTCCAACTTAGAAGTGCTTCAGATGCGGGGGTCCTGGTGCAGCCCCCGCTGTGCACACAGCAGCAGCTGGACTCTCCGTCTCCCCATGTGTACCCTGGGGAGGAACACGCCCACCTCCCATGACTATTGTGCCAAGGAAACGGTCCTCGTCCTCCTTCTATAAAGCAGATAGTACAGCACAGGGCAGACACTCAGTAAAAGTTCTCTTTCTCACTCTCTTTTTTATTGCCCTGAAATCTGCTCCTTAAATCTGGTCCTGGGCTTCCCTGGAGCCCTAGAGGTCAGATCTGGCTCTCCCAGGGCCAGAGGACAAATGTCCTTTCGCCTTGAGCCCTGCCTTACTGCCTTATTCCTCTCCCTTCTGACCCTGTGTGGTTAGTGCATGTGGCTTGTTGGTGTGGCCTGCTTGGAGAGGCCCCCCCCTCTTTTTGTTCCCCTGCTTCTGAGGCTATATTTGCCTGTCTTGGGCACTGATTCTCTGCTTCCCCTGAGTGGCTTTTCATTGGCTGATCCCTGAAGTCCTTCTTAGGGGCCAGGATGAAACCCTGTCCTCTCCACAGTCCTATATTGCTGCTCTGGGGTTTTGGACCCTGTTATGAGTTAGGATAGCACTGGCTGCTGTTAGAGATATATCCTAAAGTTACAGTGTCAGGACACAACGATTTATGTTTTTTTCTAACAGAAAATCCAACCAGCGTTGGACACCAGGAGCTTTCATTTAGGGAGTGATGGACTCTCAGTATTTCCGGTATGTGGTTTCTGGGGTCACGAAGGGCATTGAAATCAGCTGTCAGGAAGGGGGGAGTGAGGATGACAGGCAGGGGGTTATGGGTAGACCTGGAGGTGGGGTACTTCACTGTGTGCAAATCCCATTGGCTGCAACTTGGTCACATGACCCCAGCTGGATGCAGACGAGCCTGGGACATGTCCCTGACTGGGGATTCACTTCTGGCAACCACTCCGTGTGTGGAAGGAGACACGGATGGTTAGTTGACAGCTGTCCCTACTACAGACCGGATGTGGAAAAGACCAGCAACTGTTTAATGGCATCACTCAGTTTAGCCCCTTGGCTAAGTGGTCAGGGTGCTTTCAGAGAGTCCTTCATTCAGGGTGCCTCCTGCCCAGCACCCTGCTTGCCCAGCGCCATCCACCTGCACCTGTGCTACTCACACCTCCTGGGTTTCTGTCCAAGTCACTGGACGGTCCACAGTGCAGGGCTGGGGACATGTGCCCTCACACATTGCCTGGGGCCTTTCGTGGTGACTTCAGTACATCATTCTGCACCCTTCGGCATGGCTGGTTATCCAGCCACTTATCCACATTCTTGTCTTGCTCAGTCTCACATTTCTCCCTTTTATCCCCACGGAAATCAAAATGACCTGCTGAAATGCATACGCCCTGCGTCTCATGTGGCTCTCTGTCCTGCTAGCCTGTAGGCTGGGCTGACACAGCCAGTCTCGGGGCACCCACACTGGGCTCCTGGGATTGCTGTTCCCTCTTCTCGGTTTTCCCCAACTGCTTTTAAAAAGTAACATCTAGGCTAAAATCATGCTTGGGATCAATTGTGCATGACCTGAAGGGTTTAGCTTCCTGTTCTCCACAGTTCCTCAAATATCACCACCAAAGCGTCCAGCGCTCTCTTTACAAGCTCTTTCAGTACCAAAATGTGGAATTCACAGGGCCCGGAGATGGGAATTCTGGCCGAGCACACACGGTCTCTCTGAAGATATTTTTTTTTATCTGTCTCGGGCTCCCTTTGGTCAGATGGTCCCCCTTCCATCCTCAGGATCTTCTTGTTGCTGAGCAGACGGTTAAACAATCCCATCTTCTCCATCGATTGCTTGACTTGGTGTCTTTGCCCCTCGCAGCAGATCTACAGTTCCTTCCTCTGTCTGTTTCTTGCTCCGAATTGAGCTTTTTAAAAGGGATTTTTTTGGCTATCCTTAATAATGTTTTGACTCCCTTAGCCTTTGCCAAAGGGAAGGTCAGTGCAAATCCCAGCCACTTACGTCTAAGATTCCCTGGTAACATGGTCCTTCCTCTTCTCATATTTTATCCAAATCATCAATCAATTACTTGATTCCCTCAACAAATATATATGTATAAATGTAAATATGTATTATGTGTACAGTTACACATATGTGCATGTGTGTGAATGTACAAGTATGTGTATGCATATGTGTGCATGCACATATATATGTGTGTATAAGTTGGACAGCCACTGTGTTCTTTTCAAATCTCCTGTCTTTGGCGATCACACTGGCTTCTCTGGACGCTGCCCTCTTCTCCCTCACTGAGACCTTTCTGGTTACACAGACAGCGGGGCATGCTTACTTACCTTTTACTGAGCTGTCTGCTTGCCTAGACTCTCATGCCCTGGAACTCTACCTCTCTTTACTCCAAGTGTTTCGAACCCTGGCATCCTAAAATTTAGAATACATGTTGGTTAAGGATGAATTACAAACATTTATTGAGTTTTTCACAAATGTCAGGCAGTATGCTAACTTGTTAAATGGATTTAAGCTTCTTTAAGCAACTTTATGATATAGGGACTGATTTTATTGTCCAGGGATTAGTGGGGATCTGAGGTTCCGTGATGTTAAGTAACTCCTCCAGTGTAGTGCAGGAAGGGCTGGAGCCTGGATTCGAATCCATGTATGTCTTACTCCAGCTCTGTGCTTGTCTAACCACTGCCCCATCTCCGTGACCCTGTCCTGCTCAGCCTACCCCACCCAGTGAATTGGGAATTTTAAGATGACATCATTGTAGTTGCCCAAGATTCTTGTCTTTTCTGCTTTAACTAGTTCCTCCTCATTAGTTAGAACTAAATCTAGAGTAAAAAATAAAATAAAATAAAACCCCCTAATTATATTCTCCACAGTCTGGAAAATGAAGTTATCATCAAGATAGGCCAAGATCTTGTCCATGAATAAAGACGAGAGTGATAATAATAAGGTCTGATGCCCGACTGTTTAGCCAGCTAATAGGTCTAATGGATGGTCAGAGAGTGAAAGGTCCTATCAATCCCTTCTCCAGCCCTCTGACTGGTTGCACTGGGAGTTCAGAGTAAATCACCTATTTCTCCCCTGTCTCTGGGTGGCCTGTAGCAAGGCCACTGTTTCTGCATCCCCTCCTTTAGGCTCATCCATGCAGTCCCCTGCGTGCCTCCACCTGGGGCATATGGGGGCTCGTGAAGCAAGGGGTGAGACTTCTCCTCCACCTTTTGGACTAGGTCTGTTCTCTGGGACTGAGAAGACCTGGCCATCGGGGAAGCCCTGCGCCTACCTCGTATCCTATAGATTTCATCCCTGCCCTAACCTTGAGGCTCTGGTCCATGTGCTGTGTTTGTCCTATTTCTAGCCCTTTGAACTGGTGACCTTGTGGACCACCCTCTTCTTTGAGGGCATCCCTGTGCTCCTCCCATATCCATCCTCCTCTCTGAGTTGTCTCTGCCGTGCCTGGGGGTCCCAGGGTGCCAGGACGTGGGGCGAGGTGGGCTGGCCTCCAGGAGGACGTGGTCTGCTCACTTCTGTGAAATACGTCAAAGCACAGCCAGGACCTGCTCCAGGGCCTCCAGACAGGGCCACACTCCCTCATACTTCCCCCTGCCCCTCACACTCAGCAGGTCCCGAACACCCTGCCCCCAAACGGGCCCCTCCTCCTATGTCCCCAGCTTGGTGAACAGCACTCCACCCACCTGTCGGCTGCTGGAAGCCCAGGAGGTAGCCAGGTAGCTCCCCCGCAAACCCCCATGGGGCCTGTCTTCCCACCTCTTAAAGAACTCTTGAATGAATCCCATAGTCTCCACAGCAAGGCTTTATTTCACATCCTCATGGTTTTCCCTCTTACTCATGGCCTCTGTCTGGTCTCTCTCTTTGGAGCCTACTCTCTTGTCCAAACCAGTGTTTTCCAAACCCCCAGAAATCTGATCCCACCACTTATTCCCAGTCTAGAACAGCTCAGGGGTTTCCCATTGTCCTCCAGAAAAAGGCCTTGGTCTGACGAGAGCCTTTGGGGTCCAGCCCTGGTCTGTCTCTGCAGCCACTTCCCTTCATCCCCACACTCTGGCTTCCGCTGGCCTGACTCCTCTGATCTCCCAGGGAGTGAATATTCATTCATCTTTCGGGGTCTTTGCCTGCTCTGCTCCCTCCACCTGGAATAGCGCTTCCCCATATTTTTGCTTGGCTAACTCCTTGCTCGCTTTGAAGACTCCTTTGAAACCGTCTTCACTTGGGGTTGAGGGTGATGCCTGGGGTGATCTCTGAGGTACCCAGCCATCCATCCACCAGTGTACCCTCCCCATACCTTATCACAGTTATTCCTCTCTCTCCTCTCACATCTAATCACCCAGGAGACACTCCATTTACTTTGTTGAATGAATGAATGTTCCAGAAATCCAAATTCAGCTGTGTAGGGTGTTTCCTCTCTTTTTGGGTCTTTAATATATCACATAACTGTTGCTCCCCATTCTTTTTCTTTTCCCTTGGCTAACAATGTACTCCTGCACTTTTCCCTCATTACGTGGTTTCCTCCAAGCCTCCAGATATATCTCTTTTTTGGTAATAGCTTTATTGAGATATAATTCACATACCATACAATTCACGCATGTAAAGTGCATATGTAATTCAATGATTTTCAGTATATTCAGAGTTGTGAACCTTCACTGAAATCAATTTTAGGACATTTTAATCACTCCAGAAAGAAGCCCTGTACCCTTTAGCTATCAACCTCAACTCCCCTTTCCTCCCAACCCTAGGAAACCACGAATCTACTTTCTGTCTCTATAGATTTGCTTATTTGGGACATCTTTTAGGTGTTCTTAAGGCTGACCTCTGTGAAGGACCCATGCATGCCTTGCTTGACTCTTGAGCAAGCAGTCGGCTTTCTTTTTCACTCTTTCTTTCTTTCCCTTCCTTCCTCCCTCCCCCATTCCTTCCTTCCTTTCTTTCTTCTTTTTTTTTTTGAGGGGGGGGGGTTCTATTCTTGGTCTCCTTAGCAAAGACTATGAAACTCAATGTAATGTCTCTTCATTTTTCCAGGACTCAGGAAAGAGGGGATGATATCTCTTCTTTGTTATAGGATTAATTACTTTGTTTGTAAAGTGCTGTGAGGTTTGTAGAGTGCAGAATCAAACTATTGTTGGTTTTTAGTTGTTCCAAATTAATGTCACTTTCTCAGGGTTTTTTTCTTAATTTGGTCTACCTCATTAGCAAAACCAAATTTCAGAGGAAGATGTTATAAGCCTTCTTTTATCGTATTGCCAGCCTGGAGAAGGTGCAGCGAGAGGAGATGGGCTCAAAGAAGCCGAGGCTGTGGAGGACGCAGCTCAGAGCCCAGTAAGGCATGCTCTCGCTATGGGGTGGCTGGCGACACACTGGTCTATCAGGAAAGTGAGAGGGCCTCTCAGTCTACTCCTGGTGTTTGCATTTTCTATAATCACTTATCTGGTTTTGGTCTACTTGGCCAAATGCTCCACAAACATTTTCTTGGGTCAGATAAAGGGCAAGGCCTAAGAGGAAATAAAAGTACTAAATATAAGGAACACGGGTCATCTGCTCTAGTATTTAAAAATTGCAAACTTAAATAATCAGTTACCAGTTTTGGTCTATTGAATCGTAACAAATATTAAAAACTAAATCTCCTGGCTGCTGAAAATACAGGGAACCAGGACTTCCAATAATGCTGGTGACTTTCTAAATGGTAGAAATCCCTGTAGAAGACAATTTGTCAATACCTATCAGGAGTAATAGCATGTTAAACCCGTTGACCCCGTAATTCTGCTTCTGAGAACCTATTTTCAGGAATTTATCCAAAGTATGAAAAAGCTATATGCATGAAAATGTTCATTATAGCATCATTTAAGATGTCAAAAATTAAAACGGGAGTTGAGCTAAATGTATGGCATCGGGGTGTTCCGTGGAACCAGATCTCCCTGATGGACAGTTGTGCAGTCAATTAAAATGATGGTTTTCAGGACTGTGCACAAGAACAGAAGAAGAGAGCAGAACTGAGTGTGGACCATGAGTGTGACCAGGTGAAAATACATGCACAGGACAGCCCTGGAAGAGAGATGTGGAAATAATTACTGGGAGGGGCTTTTAGGCACAAAATTGTGGGGCCTTCTTGGTTTCTCTCTCTCTCTCACATATATTTTATAATGCATAACATTCCTCTCGTAATAGTAAAAAACATTTAGAAAAACCAACCCTCTGGCACATCTTATGAAGGTCCAACTTACTAGCTTGTTCTTAGAGAACCTTAAGTGAGGACCAAAGACATGGTAGTAAACCAGCATAATGATTATATTCCCTGGCATTCTGTTGAAAATGACAATTTTTTCCCATTCCCTGAAACAAATCTTGACTAACTTTGATAGTTCAGCAATTAGAACTTTGGCATACAATCTTTCTTCTTCAACTCCTATAATTAGTGGTCTCCAATTATATGAATCAATTTCAATTTCTATAAATCAGATGATTTAGAGAGAAGGCTGTTCAATTTCCTTTTCAACTGTATGGTTTCAACAGCAATAAAACTCTCAGCTTAAAATATCAGGATGCAACTCTCTCCAGAAATATTACCCAGTGGACTGAGGGCTTCTGCTGGGAGCACGGCATCTCACAGGTAGCCGTTTTTGGTCACATCACTTATCTGTCTGCTACTGAGTCCTGTTCGGTTCTTCTTCATGGGATCTGACATCTGATTACAGATTCCTTTCCAGTCTGGGTGAATATCACTCGACCTACCTGGTCTTCTAATAGACAGACCCGGCTTGGTCCCAGATAGGTCTGTAGAATGCTAGCTAGTGTGCACATTGAGTGCCTCCTTTACTTTTAATCTTGGTCTTCACAACGTCAGCGACCTTCAAAGTTTTGCGGAGGCCTGCTCTCCGCAGAGTGATCTGGAAGGTGGCTGGACTGCCTTAAGCCCAGCTTCAGAAAGTGCCCATTACATCCAGCTACTTTGTGGGGCTCTTCTTGAATTAATTCCTGATCACTGGAATTTGGAAATGTTTTCTTTTTCTCCCTTAGTCCTTTCATGATGAGATGTGATCTCTTTCATTCCACACAGGGCAAGTCTTCTTATTAATTTTAAAGATTCAAAAAAGGAAAATCATTTAGCTATTTTTTTCAATCCAAGGGTCTCAGCAGACTCTTTCCAGTGTGGAATCACATAGAGACTTCCACGTGGAGTTCATTCTCCCCCTGTCTGAAAGGAGGAAAGCAGGGGCAGAGGGCGGGGTGGGATGTGCACACAGAATCAGTGCCGACGACGTGAGCTCTGGGCTGCAGATGTACAGCCTCCCCTGCTCCCTTCTCCCCTTGGAGGAGATAAGTGGCCAGGGCTTGTGTTTGCTGCTAATGTGGTTTTTAGCAAGATGTCTCCTTTTTGTTGGAGATTGGCCTCTGGCTTTTTATAGTACCCTTAAATTCAGCTTACGCTGAATTATTGTGGTTCTTCGCTTTATACATTACTTCCAGTTTCCACAGCATTCGAGTCTCATTAAGTGCCAGGGCTGCTAACTGAGATTTCTTGACAAATAGATCGTGGAAAATCAGGACAATGCACACTGGCCTCCCCAAGGTATCACCCAGGCCAGCCCCCTTGGAGCAGAGAGCCTCAAACCCACAGCTGAACTTCTCTTTCGGAACCTGGGGTTGCTAAGAAATGTAAAAGCAAGACTGTCTTCCAAACCTGAAAGAGGACAAGGCCCATCTCTCATGGGGGGCTCCTTTACCAGAAATGTGAAGGAAGTTGCAGTCCTGTGATGTAACATTCTGTAGCCTTAAACAATCGGGTATCGAAGAATAACTTCAAAATATACTCGTAACATTATGTTAAGAGGAAACATGGGATATGAAACTACATGGAATCTCTGTTTTGTTTATTTTAAATGTATATTAATCATATTTAAATAAATAGGATAGGAAGAAAATGTAAAAGTGTTATTCATAGCCAGAGTCAGGTGGTAGAATCAGAAATGATTCTCATTTTCTTTTATTTATACCTTTCCCTATTTTCCAAATTTTCTACAGCAAATATGGACTATTTTTGTGAATAAAGCAGGGAAGGTTGTTTAAGAGGCTGAAGAAGAAGAGTAAACTCCAACTTGATCTTGACCATAGGCCACTCCGTCCTCCGGCTGTTTCACAAGCTCTCCAGCTCGCAGGCTCTGTGATGGGCCACCTGCCTCCCACCCCACATGCCTTTCTTGAGGTCTTCTCTCCTATATACACACCTAGAATGTGTTTTAACCGGGTCAGAAGGTTTGTAAGGATCTTACTTGCCTCAAGTGAATGTGAGCCAGCGAGAAAAACCCTGATTATGGGAGGATAAAAACCACTGCTGACAAGTTTTCTTTTTAACCAAGCTGACCACTTCTTAGGCCAGCACATAGTATTTCTTGTTGCTGAATAATCACTATCTTTTTGTTCCTCCTTTTTTGATAAGCCGTGGAATGGTGTGACTAGAGAGAAGATCCTATTAAGCAAGTTTTCTTAAGTCAGGGCGAAAGAGTCATAAATAGTCAAAATTAGCATTTTACTGAATACAGAGCCTTTCGTCTCTGGGAAGCGTTCTGTATCATTGTGTAGAGCTGCATTTTACAGATGAGAAAATACTGCTCCTACCCTCGTCACTGTGGGCTCCCTTTGCCACGTAGATAACTTTGAACACGGAGATGAAGAAGCTTCTGCGCTGGCCAGCCGTGGGCATTTCCTTCCTCGTCCCACGTGATCTTCCTGTAAGCAGGAATAAGGCACCATTGTTACTCAAAGGCCACTCGCTCCTAAGTATGTCCAAAGGCCCCCAAGTCTATGTGTGTTTTGCTGTGGTACGATACTGGGAAATGTCAAGTATTCGGGATTGCCCACTGAAGAGTTTTTATTTTGGTATAAGAAAAGAAGGACTTTTAAATTTTAAAGTGAAAAATTTGGATTTGGAAGAAAAAAATGTAAAAGTTGGTAATAATGAAGACTTTGTTTGCCAGGCGCTCCAGCCCAGTGACTAAGGGCCCAGCTGCTCCTGGGGCAGAGCTGTGGTTGGGGCGTTAGCAGGGAACAGAAGTGAGAGGGCGCTGGAGACCGGGGGGTGGGTTGCAGGGGACCAGGTAAATATACAACATCCAACCGGAAGGGTGTTTAACTATGGCTTGAGTGTCTACCAGGGCGTTTCAGAGAAGCGCAGGTGATGTGGCTTCAAGGTGACGATGTGTATCTTCCTGAGAATAAATGGTCAGTCGTGTCCTGACTCAGGGGGCAGGGTATTTTGGATAATTACCTCTCCATAATAATTTTCCTCCCCATAAACTCCTTTAAATATCATCTAAGAGAAGCACCTTTCAGAAAGACTAGCACTCTGGGGGTATTGTTCCTTCAATGGCACGAGGTGTGCAAAATAAGCCAGGAGGCCTCCGATCTCCTGTTTAGCAAATTTTTCTGGGTTAAGACTGTTCTTCCAAGTTTGCTTTCCTGGGGCTTGTGAGCTTCTGCTGCAAATGGCACTGTAGTGTTTGGGAGGGGGGCTGGGTGGGGAGCTCCAGAGCCCCTCTCCCGTTATCAGGTCGATACACATACCTGGTAATACAATGCCAATGCGTAGCTAAAAATAGCATCCCTTTGTTGTGATCTCCCAGAACAAAGGGAAGGGACGCACAGATCAGACCCACTTCATCTGTGTCTCCTGCCCTCTCCTTCCCAGCATTCCTAAGTCAGTTTGTCTTCTCTCTCAAATGGATTTTTCATTTAAAAACGGGGGAGAACGGAAACTGGATACTGTTGAGGCCTATGTAGTAACAAGAATTCTCTTGAAATAATAGGTGCTGGAAATCTCAGTGTCAGCATTGCGTGTCCCCCAAACTGCACTGAACAGGAACGCACTACAGTGTCCAAGTGTAGGGCCCTCCTCTCCCAGGTCTGTTGGGGGAGCCCAGCATTTTCTTTAAGATGAGTGTTCTTCAGAGGTATATAAGACGTTATGCTTTTAAAAATCCCCTTAGCCCTAGTTCAACTTTATATTCCTTGATCAGTCTTGGGTTTTCATTCTGACTTTTGCTACCGTTCATTGCCCTGGATTAAGCCCCGGAACACAAGGTTTTATTTCTTTGTCCGGCTCTACTTCCCTTCGCCTTGCCCACTAACTGGCTAGATGTACAGAGGGGTGGGCACAGAGTATTGGTTGTATTTTGGGTGACGGTAGGGGTGGCAAGTTGGATCATGGAGGGACATAGAGTATTAATTAGACAGAAAGTGCTGTCTGTGCCTTATCTGCATAAAGAAAGATAAAGCCCATGTAAATAATATGTGTGTTTCCCATAATGAATGTACCCTTTCTCTCCATTTCTGTATAGTATTAGAAATTGCGTTTTTATTATAGGAGACATTGGAGGCATGCCAACAAGTTTTTCTTTTAACTTGATATTTTGGGCTCTGATCTTTGTTAGAACTACAATGGCAGGGATCTCGTACAGTCAGAGGTCATTTCTATAGCTCCTTCCCCTTCCCATCATTTCTGGGGAATGTTTGTTTTCAAAACAAAGAATTGGGTTAAAGCTTAGGTATCATATATCAGAACATATTTCAAGCCGAAATTAAGAACACTCAAACCTTCCTTTTAAAGGTCAGATATTATTTATTATTATTATAAAAATGATCTGTGATTTATGAATTTAACTTCTCATAAACCTTCTTTGTAACAGAATATGCAGTCAGAGGCTTAACATTACATTGTTTTCTTTTGACAACGTATCCACGAGACCACTGCAGCTGTTCCTTTACTCACAATAGCAGATTAATTAACACAATCATATGCTGTTGGCTCTTACTCAATGAGTGGGTCTGCAGCGGGATAGATAGGTAAATCCTTTAAATGCGGTGGAGATAAAGCATATACTATGGTAGTTTCGTTAACTAGCCAGTTTTGCTTCTGACTAGCCAGCCCTATCAGGACTGGTTCACAGACCACAGACGCGGTGAGCTTGAATTTCAGTCAGCCACACCTATTTCAGCGCCATAATGCCCAACATTTGCAAGACACAAATATGTAAAAGCAGAAGACCTCTCAGAAATCAGCAGCTTTGGTTAAAATAGCAGTCAGTCTGCCGCCAGCATTTTGAGTCTGCAGTATTTTTTTAAAGTTCAATCATTGCTTTCCTTAAATATCTCCCTTGCTATTACTCACTTTTTTTCTTTTTTCTTTTTTTTAATTTTTTTTTTTTTTTTTTTTTGCCCATCCCTCAGTGCAAATAGTTCTGGGCAGCCGTCATGACTTTGGTTTCTAAGTACCAGAAGATTTTTCTCTTCTGTATACGTACTAATGAAAATGTGTGTAACTAAACCTCCCCTCCCTGCCCAGTTACCAGTCACGAGTAAGTATTTATTGGCAACTTTAGCTGACATTTTAGTCAACGTCAGACCTTTGTTAGAGAAAATGTGAGGCTTTGCTTTAGAAACAGACATGCCCATGTTAAGAACGAGGTAACCAGGCAGTGGGCTTAATAGAATTTCCTTCAGACTTTTCTCTAATGTCTATTACATATGCAACACTAATTTACTTTTTGTTGTTTTACTTAGCACAGAAATTGAAAATGTGACAAGCTTTGCTGGATTAAAAGGCCCATTTTTTAGAGACATAGACCAAGAGAAACAAGAAAAACAAATCCATAATTTGGAACCTTTTAGAGCATCCAGGTGGTAGAAATTCAAACTCTCACATCACTGGCTACATTTGCGGTAGGACTGAGTTATTTGAAAGCATCCCTGTCCTTCAGAAATAGATCAGAGTTTGGCCACGTTTGGTCATAGAAGTCCTGGATGCTTTGGGAAGAACAATACATTATGGTGGTGAAGTCTCTTAAAGTACTCTTAGTGGTCGTTCCCCAGCACCAGGTCCTGGCTGAGCAGTCCCTCCCGGCTCCATGAAATTCCAGATGCTGTGCATCAGGCAGAAGTGATGTGCTAAACATCTCTGTTATTGGATGAGCTCCGGTTTCCTGTGATTCTCCTCATACCTGTGGAGTTTGCAGCTCTTCCCAGACCCACAGAGGGAACTGCACAGAAAGAAGGCATTAGAGTAGCTCTGTCTACCTCCTCATCCTCACTCTTTCTCCCTATTTAGCTTTGTTGCTAAAATAAAAAAACTCTTTAAAAAAAAAAAAAAAGGTCTGGTACACTTGGCTAATTAGTTGTATACAGAAGCATTGTTTAGAAAAATCTGAATATTTGATTCCGAATTGAGGACAGAATTGGCTTGGAAATCTGCACAGACAGAGAAGCAGGGACGACTGGTAGATCCCTGGGGGGAGCAGTTATGACTGTACCATTAAAGCTAAATGTCGGTGTCCCAACAAATGCACGGTTTGTACCATGGGGCAGCTGTTGTCCCCGGGCGCCCTGGACTCCTTGTGAAGTCACAGGCCTCTTTCTCTGCCTTGAAGTTTCATGTGGTGCTTTCTATTTTTCAAGTTGTATTTTGAAGTCTTCTGGGCAAGACTGGAGTGAATCTGCCGTCTGGAGAGTGTGGCAATTGACCTGGTGGCTTCTAAGGGGCAGGCAGTGGTGATGCTTCTGACTCATCCCATGCAGACTCTGGGCTCGGTTTCTAGGAGTGGGATGGCTCCAACTGCCTCTCCACCCTTTCTTCCTTCCATCCTTCCATCTAACCCACCGCACAAGGGCAGGCGTAGCCCAAAGTAAGTCCTAGAGCCTTTTTAAGGATCTTCTTTCAGAGCTCAAAGAGACCCCTTCAACAATACCCCGCCAAACATGGGGGAATGGGTTCTATGGATGTTTCCTGTGATTACACATTATGGCCAAAAACTGTTCAGCAGGTGAGATTGTGAGTTAGGCCAAAATCCAGAAGATGTTGGTCCTGACTCAGGGTTTTTGTTTTTGTTTTTGTTTTTTTTTGGTAGTATTTAGGGCACTGGGTAAACTAGGCAAATTCTTTGTACTCCCTGTATTACTTAATTGAGCTTACTCTTTGCCATGCTTCCTCATAGAAGGAGGTAAGAATCAAGTGAGATCTCAGCTGTATCGTGTAGGTAACGTTGTGTGAGATGCTGAGTGAAGACTTTCTGGCAGTTCAAAGAAGGTAATGAGCTCCAGGAAGAGGAGGAAGTTTCGTCTGCTTGCTGTGTTCCCTATGGTACTTAGCATTCAGTAATGTTTGTGGGATAAGTGAATGAGCAGACAGTGGTAGGATCCTGTGCTGTAGGAGGAAATGAGGATGGGGAAGGGGTCTGGAAGGAAACTAAGCTAGTCTTTGAACAAACAAGTAGGTGCACTGATGTATCCAGTGGAGAGAGAGGCAGTTGTTTATAAAAATCATAGAATCATGATGGGGAGATAAAACGCAAATACCTTCTTCCACAGGTGGGGCAGAAGGGACCTGCCCAAGGTTGCACAGCCAAGAGGAACTTGGGACCAGCTTCCTGACTCAGTCTCAGACCAGGGTGCTTTTCATCGGGGGGGCCTCTGATCGAATAAAATCCTCTTGGCTCTGAGGGTCCAGTCAGGGTGGGAGGCAGTTCACTGTTGAGGCAGTGGACGGGGTCATAGTAAGGAAGGAAGCGTGTGTGCTCATGGAAGCAAGACATGAAGCAGAAGAAGTTACAGCCAGAGACTCCCGTTGAGGTGGGGCACAGGGGGGCCCACGTGTGTCAGTGATGGTTTCAGCAATGGGTAGTGTGCTTTACCTTTGGAAGGGCAGACAAAAGCATCAGGAGTTGCAGTAATAATTTTGTTATTATTGACAAGCCGTTGACTGACCACAGCTTCCTTAATGATGAAAGATGCTGTCAGTGCCTGGCACATAGTAGGTACTCAATAAATATTTGGTGGATGGACTTATTGAGGGCAGGAATGTGCACTTTCCTGAGGCTCCTTGGGATCTAGTTTCCAGGTGTAAGGAGAACCTGGGGCTTGGGTCACCTTTCCTAAAGTTTCTCCTGCTCCTTGCCCCATACTCTGCACCCATGTGAAGGTCCCTGGGCCATCCTGGGAATATCTTAGCCCCTTTACACCCTCTGTTCCCTCTCTCTCGGATGCCCTCTGCCTTCCTGACTTGTAAACTTCTACCCATCTTTTAAGGCTCAGCTGGATTGCCACCTCCTCCGTGAAGCTCTCCCTCATTGCCCCATTCCCCACTAGCCTACATGTCATTCCTAGGAATGCCCATGGTTCTTCACAAACATCTCTTTAGGCTCTTAGTGCTTCCTCCTTGAGGTGGGGAAGGGGGACATCTAATGGTCCATATACTGGGCCATAAGCTGCGGTTTGATTAATACCAGCACAGGGAGCTGCACAGAATGGGTGCAAGTGAAACATTTGTTGACTGAATGAACAAAACCCTCACTGCATTGCTCTGGGAACTGCAGGGGTGGGGAAGGCAGCAGGGGCAGTTAGGGGGTCGTAAACATTTGGGAGGCAAAAGAGTAGAGATGGGAGCTCAGAGGACACAGTTCCGGGCCCTCTGAATGCGCTAGGTGCTCAAGGTCTCTGTGGATACCCATGGCAGAGACTGTCCCAGGCTGGCCCCAGAGCAGGTGCTTTCCTTATGGGTGTGCCGGACCACCATGGGAGTGGGGAGCTGTCCTGCCATTATTCTGTGTAACATGATGCTGGTGGAGCCTCCTTCCATGTTAGGGTGTGGGTGAGTGAGTTCTGCCCCCAAAAGGCACAGCCTCAGCCCCGGAGCAATGAGCCAGGAGCCCTCTGGGGGGAACTCGGCTCAGAGGCTTAAATGCCCTTTCTAAGGGGGGGGATTATTGGTCAAATAGGTAAACATAGTGGCAATCCTACCCCTCCCACCTCTCTCCTTAAATGCCAGGGAAGGAGCGTCTGCAGGTGCTGACGCACAGGCACTGAGAGACACTGGCAGCCCCAGTGCCCATCGGTTGTGGATGTGCCCCCGGGTGTGTGTATTTAAGAGGCACCGTGAATGGCTTGAGTCATCGATGATGCTCTTGAATGGCAAATTGGTCAGAGTTCCACAATGGTAATGATCACTCTGCCGGTGACCTTTCTAGTGCATTTACATTTTATCACAACATGCATAAGCCACCCATAGGCTTCCCATTGGCTGGGTCATTCCTTATGCACAATAACCCAGCAGGCAGGGGACGCATCCCGCGTGGATGAGAGAGGGGCAGCTTCTGACACATCTCGCTCTATTGTCACATGGTAATCTTTATCACCAAAGGAGACTTTTGAATTAACCCCACGTTTTTTTCCTTTTTTTAAAAAAAGTGAAGGCACTCAAGTGTGACTTTGCATCCCTCATTTTCACGGAGCCATAGATGAAGCCCTGCGCTCAGTGCCCTCCTGCCCTGTGCCTTGTGTGGGGCTTGATTTGGGTGGCCTGAAACAGGAAAGCAAGAGGGTGGTCCGGGACAGGCCACAGGACGCTGAGTTAGGCGGGGCCGTTGTATTTTAAGACACTGCTTTCCAAAAGGAAGCCACTTCAGTGCTGCGTGTGAGAGTGAGTTTGAGGGTGGGGTTGTGGTTACGTGTGTGTGTGTCTGTGTGTGTGTGTGTGTGCATCCCCATGTTTGTCATGCAGAAACTCGACACAGGCGATCTAAGCAGGGGTCAGAGTCCATGGACACCCCCAGAAGCCTCACTTACTGAATTTGCAGCTGTGTCCCCATCAGCTGTAGGTAGTCCGTTTGGTGTGTGCCCCCATTTCTCATTTCCTTGTGTATTTTGAATGGCAGAAGAAATTGCTTTCCTCTTCAGCTTATAGGAAAACATTAACTGCTGAGGAGAAAGATGAAAGCGTAAGAAATAGGAAGTTGAGTGGCTGCCACGTCCCGTGGTCTGGGTCCTTTGGATGAGGTGGGTGCTGGGCTCCCATGTCACAGAGGGGAGCACGAGGTTCAGGGCGGTCAGGTCCCACAATGAGACCCCCCAGGTCCGCCGCTGCCGGCTGCGGGGCACTCTGCTCGCTGGGGATGCGAGCAGAGAGCCGGCCACTCGGGTTCCAGCCTGCTCCATGCCGTTCAGCTGAGTCGTCATTGCTGCTTTCATTGGCGCCTTTAGGTTACAGTGCCAAGAATAAAAATAAGCCTGGCTATTTTCACTCGTAGTTGGTACTTCTTTTTTCTTCTTCTTCTTTTTTTTCTTGAATGCTGTTGAAACAGAATTCTAATTTTTACTTAAAATGTGTAATCTTAATAAATTGCTACATTATTGCATGTTGCTTGATGTATTTAAAGACCACCTCTTTTCCCAGAAGAGCTCATCTCCAATTATATAATCACAATCAATAGAAAAACATGTTTCTATATACAGTATCTGTGCATTTTTTGAGGGCCTGTCTGTTCAGATAAAAGACACATAGCTCTGTGTAAGTACATGTATATATGTGTGGACTGCTAGAAAGTCACAGTGTTTTAATAAGATGACTTTATATCTTGTCTTCACACATCCAGATCTTAGACTTTACATCAAACTTACTTACACATGATGTGCCTTACACATTTTTAAAGTTTCATGTGATTATCTTAATGTTGCAAAGCAGTCATTTGACTTCTCCAGATATATGTCCTCTGTTAGCTCTCCTTGACTTGAAGCCTGAGAGGAGAAAGGTCTTTGGAGACTCAGATTCTTCTTGGCCTTGGATAACGCACACTCAGCAAGAGCTTGGTGGAAGTCCGTGCCCAGGAGCTGCAGTGGGCAGGAGTGAAGGAAGGGTGGTGGGCAGAGTGAAGATAAGGTAAAGCATCCCTCCTCTGGCTGACCACAGAGGTACCCATGGGTCCAAGTGTGCAGACCCCCTCACTGTGGGTCTTCAGAATCCAAAGCCAAGGTGGGATTCCTTCTAGAAGTACTCCCAAGCCCACCTTTTGGGGCCAGCCGATTTTACCCAAGCAGCTAATGTCATGGACCAAATGTTTGGGTCCCCTCAGGTTTCATATGTTGCAGTCTAATCTCCAGTATGATGGTATTTGGAGGTGGGGCCTTTGGGAGGTAATTAGGTTGTGAGGGTGGCATCCTCATGAATGGGATTAGTGCCCTTTTAAGAAGCCAGAAATCTAGCTTTCTCCTTTTCCACCACTTGAAGATACAAGAAGGCAGCCCTCTGCAAGCCAAGAAGTAGGCTCTCACCAGAACCTGACTGTGCTGGCGCCCTGATCTTGGACTTCCAGGCTTCAGAACTGTGAGAAATAAATTTCTGTTGTTGATAAGCCACCCAGTTTATGGTATTTTGTTATAGCAGCCCCAGCTAAGACAGCTAATGTTTCTCTACAGAGTTTCATAGATTATTTAAAATCATTTCCCTTGGTGCAGATGTTTTCTTGGGGTGAACTCAAATTCCAGTTAATATCACAGCCTCAGGAAAGGCTGCTCCTTGTAGGCCTGGTAATGGCTCTAACAACACAAGTCTTCCCCTTCTCTGAGAATCTCAGCGAGATACAGAAACAGTGGGATGGGTCTCAGAGGGATGGCACGGGCCTTGGGTTCTGATCCCAGCAGTGCCATCACCTTACTGTGGGCCTGTCTCACTCAGACCCTTGGTTCTTCCACCTGCACAATGGGAGTGTTCCCAGCTGTGCTCTGAGCTCCCCCGGCTTTGAACTTTATTGCCCCTCCTCTTGGCGCTCTGGGCTCTATTCAGGATGTGTCACCAAAGGTTCAGCCTTTCGCCCTGGGTTACGTCTCAGATGCAAAAAGTGGGTATTAGGGGCAGATTATTTACTTTATGAAAAGTTTCCCACCCTCCCTCATACCTTACTCAAGGGATTATCCATTGAATACTAATAACAACAACAGCCACTATTCATATTTCCTGAAAGCTTAATACGTGCCAGATAGCGTGCCAAGCCCTATGGGTGTTTGGTCTCATGTGCTCCACAAAGCTTCCCTAAGCGGTAAGCATCACTGTTGTCACTCCCAGTTCATGGGAAAGGAAGCTGAGGCTTCAAGAAGTTAAAAGTTGAAAGCTAACGGCAGCCACTCGATTCAACCTGGGATTATCTGACATCAGGCTCTTAACCAGTGTGCACACCGCACAGAGCTTCATAGTGTTTTTGCTCCTGGGTCCCTCCTTCCTGTCTTTGCTGGCACTGTGCACTTTGCATTTCACTTTTTTATGTGTTGGTTTACCCTGTCATACTTAAACCCTTCTCATGGACCTGGACCCTGTCTCCTCTATCATCTGAGAAATCAGGAGCTCATTTTATAAAAGTAAAGTGTTGGAAGAGCCTGCTTCTTGAGGACCCGTCAATACTGAGGATAACGTATCCCTAAAACACTTGTGTAAGTCAGTGGGAAAATAGAATTTGATTCACGATAGTTCTGTGTCTTGCGCAGACCTTCTGAGGATCCCCCCCAGTGGCATCTTATTTGGTTTCAGATCCTTCAGGGAAGTCATTTGTACACTGGGATCACAGAGGTGTGGGTCCAGGGGAGATACCTTGAGACTGCTGAGGGTTTTGGGGAAAGTGAAGTCTAGAAGGGTTGAATTTATTCAGTAAATAGACAATAATATTTCAGCTCCAGTTGACATCTCCAGATCTTTGCCTGAAGGACCTGGCCAAATGCCTTGGGTGTTATATACACTGCAGGGAGAAGAGAGCCACTTCCCTTGAATCATATGCAGGTGAAGGTTGGCTAGTTTCAGTGGGAGGCTAAATGAGAAGAGGCTGCAAGTTAAATTCCAACACAGAGAGCCAGCTCCTGGTGGTGGGTGGGTCTGCATCCTTTGGAACAAGGGCAGGGCCGGTGCAAATACAGGTGGGAAGGGTTTTCTTTAGCTAGCACCAGGGAGAGTAGAGTAGATACCCTTAAACTTGGGGTAAGGGTGGTCAAGGGTTGAGGTCCCCCATGGGAGATGGTGCATGGTAAGAGAGATCAAACTGTGAACAGCCAGGCCAAGTCCACCGAAGGGGGAGAGGGCAAACTTGGCTGAACCTTCTCTGGAGAGCAGCCAGGAGGTCTCATGGGAGAGGCTCCTCATCACATCATAGTTAGCTGACAAGGACCCAGGTCTTCTCAAGATATTTTATGTTCTTAGGAAAAAGGACAGGATGTGAAATGTACCTATTGCCCCTAAAGCAGACGGAGAGGGTGTAGGCCGAACAGCAGAATTCTGTATCTATGGGTATCATGCAGCAAAGGAGTAAGAGACATTGGTATAAAATCCCTGGGGTGAGTGAATGAGTTTAGGGACGTGGAACACTCTTTTTTTTTTTTTTTTTTTTTTTTTTTAATTAGACTTCTAACTCACTCTTTAGGCCAAGAAGAAAATGTAAGTATTTTTGTAATTGTGGAGGAGGGGACACCCTTGCTAATCATAACATCAGAGCCAGAAACTCTAAGAGTAAAGGTTTGCAGATTTTACCACTTCTTCACTTAGCATAGTACTGGTAAATTATAGTACCCAATAAATATTAGTTGAATGAATTTAACTGCATAAAAATTAAATACTTCTAAGCAGTGTGCATGCCCTCGCGTGCATGTGCACGCACAGACACACATACACAAATATCTCTCAGACCATAAAGTGCAAAAGACGACATGTGAAAAAATATTTGCTACCTATGTGATAGACAAAGGGTTAATATTCCTGGTACAAACCAAAAAGCTCTTGCAAATCAATATGGAAAGGACAAATCCTCCAATAGAAAAGTGGTCAAAGGACATGAGCAGGCAATTCAGAGAAGAAGAAATACAAATGGTCAATAATCAAAGAACAGTAAAGGAAATCTTTGCAGCCATTAAATAAGTGAGGCTGACCTGTATTTACTGACTTGGAAAGATGCCCACGACATATTGTTGAATGAAAAGTGGGCTACAAAACAGCAGGTAGACTATGATTCCATTTATGGAAAATTATGAGAGTATCTTCATCCACATCCTTTGTGCAAATAATAGAAATGTTCTCAAAGTTGCTTTAGCAAAAAAGGAGAATTTGAGGAATACAGGTGCCCCTCATCACCCCCTTGCCAGGTCGGCGGAGCATGGCCTCACCATGTGTGGACTGGGGTCAGGCACCTGTGGGCATCAGTGGGCAGAGAGACGGCCACTTTCTCATCCTCCACTCCCTGGGCCAAAGGATCCCATACCTCTCATCTCCCTGTTTTTTGGCTTTTCTTTCTTTCTCTGCAGGCCAACTGGGCAGTGAGATTGAGGATAATTTGTATTAATGTAAAAATATATTTCTGTGTCAGGATTTTTTTTTTTTTTGGTAATGAACACATATTATTTTTAAATTTAGGAAAAAGTCTATTTTTTAATTTTTAAAGCTAAAAGAAAATCCAGTTAGGGAATTTGACTGATAAGGATATTCTTTAATATTAATTTAATATTCTTTGTGTAGAGGGAGTTCCTACAAATCAATAACAAAGATAATACCCCAACCAAAAGAAAAAAAATGCCCACCTAAGAGCCCTGACTTAGTGTTTACTATGTGTCAGGAAGTGAACAAAACATTCTACAAGCGTTGCCTCTCCACAGCTTTATGAGGTACATACTGTCTCTTCCCTCCCTTCCTCTTTTCTTCCAGCAAATATCCACTGAATATCTGCATTCTGGCAGTTGTGTTCTAGGCTCCACAGATACGGATGCTGCCTTCACAGAGATTACATCTCTATTGTTATTTCCACTTTGCCGCTGAGGCTGAGACTTAAAGAAGTCCTAACCAGTGTGCTGTTTCTAACGAGGATGTTACAGAATCCTCAAAGTTAGGAACCTGCGGGTCCCAGAAGAAGAAAACAAATGGCCAATAAATGTATGAAAATAATTTAACCTGATTAGCAATCAAAGAAAACAGTTAAAAATAGTTTTGGTTTATATATTTATGCATTTGCTCCTCAGACTGTCAAAGATTTATGAGACTGGTAACAATGAGTATTTTCGGTAGGGTTGGGAGAAATCACTCTTTAGTCTGCCGGTAGGTGTTTATATTTACACAAAGTTTCTAGAGAGTAATTAGGCAAACATGTCAAAACCCCCCAAATAAATGTCTACTCATTGTCTTAGTCATTCTTCTTTTATGAAATTACTAATATATATCAGCAAAGATTAAGCTATCTATCTATCCATCTAATCTCAGATATCAGATAATCAAAGATGTTTGACCAAGTATATTTATTGCAGCTCAGTTTATAATGGTCAAATTTTGGAAACAATTTAAATGCACTTCAAAAAGGAATTGGCTAAGGAAACTATGATTCTCTTACTATGGAATCCTGTGCAGTTGTTGAAAATGATAGCATAGGTTTGTATTTTTGACTTGCAAAGATATTTATAATATGTTATGAAGTGACGAAAGCAGATTACAAAGCCAATTTGTATAATATGATCATCTGTGGGACTTTTTTTGGTAAAAATGAAAATATATTTAAATACGCATCTTTTCATACAAAATTCTGAAAAGATGTAAAACAGAACATTAAGAATGATTGTCTCAGGGTCTAGCACTAAGACTGACATTTCCCTTCCTTACATATATCTTTGGTTTATAACCTTTTGCAGTTATCGTGTATTAGTTTTATGGTCAGGTAAAACCAAAGCCAAACAAGGAAGCTACTCCTGTTGTAGGTAAACCCGTTGTGGATAATCCTTGGCCAGCCCTGAGGACCAGCCCCGAGGGAAGGGCCCACCTCTGCCGCTTTGGTCTGTGGGGCTGGGCCCTGCCTCTCCCCGACCTCAGACCAGATGCCTCACAAGGCAGGTCTCTCTCCAGTGGGAACCTCCCCTCACATCAGCACAACTGGGGGCCGGAGAACTCTGCTGAAGAACCAAACATGAACGTGAACCTGGGGAAGGCCGCCGCGGCAAAGGGTTTGTTGCCTGTGGCCCTGCTAGTTAAGTAGTCTCAGAGGTGTTTTTTCAAGAATCAGGATCGAAGGAGACACGCAGCATTTGAAGGGAACTAGAGAGGCAACGTCCGGGACATTGGGAGGGAAAAGGCATCAAGCAGGGGAGGGGAAGCGACCTCACGGGGGTGGAGGGCACAGCTTCTAGGCCAGGCTTTTCTTCCGCTTATGGAGAGCAAACAAGGTAAATATAACACAGTATCTTACAAAACATAAAGATAAAACAAAGTGAAATAATTAATGGAAAGAAAATTGACAAATAAAAATAGATTAAAAAATTGAGAACAATTTAAAAGTTGGAGTAGGGAAAGTTGAGAAAGATACCATGAAAAATAACAGGATTTAAAATAACTAGTTAGTAAGACAATAGACATTTTTAAAAACAAAATACCCAACTTAGAATAAAGAGGGCCAGAATCTACAGATTTAAAAGAGGTAAAACTTGACAGAGCTAAAGTTTTAAAGTGTAAAGAACGGTGACAAAGGATTTAAGAAAACATATTTAAAAGGTACTACAAAGAGAAATAAAAGATTAGAAAGAGGAAGGTTGAAAGATTAATAGAGAATAAGACAAAGGAGAAACCATCTAAGCACCTTAAGTCAGAGGAAGGTAAAATTATACCAAATATGAATACTTAAGGCTAAAGTGTTATGACTATTTTTACCCAGTAGGTGAAAATAGCAAGAGAAAAACCGGCGGATAGCCCAAGTGTTTGAAGGGGTTGTCTGCTTTATGATCCCAGAATAGCTTGCTTTTCCCCTTTGTAGATATTATCAGTGCCCCATTTAGTTATCTTGGGTAATTTTTGGATTAATGTCTTTATTCATCCATGAGACTGCAAGATCCACGAGGGCAGGAGCTCTGTCTGTTTTGCTTTCCAGCACCTTCTTAGCCCCTGGAGAGTGAGAAATGGTACATACTTCCTGATTAGATGAGTGAAAGGGTGAAACCTCTCCCATAGCTTGTCCTCAGGGAAGAGGGCCTACAGCACTGCACCCCAACCTTCTGGACAGGGAAGTGCCCAGCGAAGGGGCCGGCCTTCAGCTCCACCTGCAAACTGAACCCTCCCAGGGCTACAGACCTAGCCAAGCCCCAGGTGACTGCTGGCCCCAGAGCCCTTTGCTCGCCATTCACTGACCACCCAAGGAAGTCCAGGGTATTAGGTATGGCCCCCAGCCTCCAGAAGCTTGTGGTGAGAAGGTGCACCACGCAGACAGCCACACTCTGGGCGTGGAGTGGCACCCTCGGACTGCAATTGCAGACCCCCGGCTGGCCTGGGAAGCTTCTGGAAGGGAGGCCCATCACAGCTGTGGCTGTGAGGATGGGTACCGGGGCCTTTCTTTCCATCATTCTTCTTACCGTCTATGTCTGAGAGTCCAGCAGCCTGGGGTGTGACTGGGAGCTGGTAGAAGCACTGGGGCCCCATTCTGCTGGAAGGAAAACTGAGTTCCACATTAAGTCTGCCCAAGGAAGCTTCATTAGGTATGCCATAGCATGGTGGAAAACCATGGCGTGAGGCTGCTCTGATTTAATTATACAGGACGTGAGGCTGCGTGAGTCTTTGCAGCCCACAGGAAAGACTAGAGGTGGCTGAGGCAGGCCAGGAGTAGAAGAGAGCACTGGCTCGATGTGTGAGTCGTGTGTGCAAAGCGGTGTCCCCCCTGGCTTTGAAAGGATAAAACGCCCTCGCTGAAATAGAGAGGTGAGGCTGGCTCGAAGAATCAGCTCCTATCAATCCATTTTTAATACTTTATCGTAACATTCAGCAAACAAGAAAATAATTGTGCCCTTCCTCAGTGACTGAATTTGTGGGTGTGGGGCTGTGTGCTGTGATCTTTAATGACTGGATTACAGTCCCTTCCCAAGTAACGGAACCCAGAAGGGCAAAACCTGCCAGATGAGTTGCTGATCTGAAGTCCGACCGCTATTAAAGGCTTGGTTGGGGGCAGAAGCAGAAATTGGTAGAAACTGTTGAATAGTGAATTTCCTTCTTCCTTTTGTCACTGATGAAATTGCGTTTTCCTGTGGTGGGTGGTGCGTGGCAGAGCCTCGGAGCCTGATGTATCAAGGTGGGTGGGCTTTGCGAACAAATGATTTCATCCTGTTTAAAGGCATTATCGCTGTATCTGACGTGACAATGATGTGGGGGGAAATTAGAAGTGGAAGCTTATAAAATAGAAGTGTCCGTTGGCAGTCTGCATCCATATCACTGAAACTTCAGCATACCTTGTTTTAAAAATAGGAATTTTGCCCACATATACACTAATAAAAATAAATCTGTTTCCGATTACTAACTATGCAGCCAGGTGCTTGTTTGTTATGAGAAAGGCATGTTCATTAATTTTCAGCTATGAAAAGTGCACTGTGCCATAAATATACAATTCAAAATGTTCTGCTGATAAATGAATACACAGATTGTTAATGTGCCAGAGAGGGACACTGGGCATAAAGCACATGCCAAACAGGAACACCCAGGTGATGGGCTGGCACTTGCAGACCTGGCCTGAAAGCAGCCACCTCGCCAGCCTCTGACAGCTCTGTGCTACCTTCCTCGCAGCTCAAAGGCAGCCCCTTTTCATGAGGCTTCCACTTGCCTTGTTTTCCCGTTATGATGTCAGATCCCGTAGCAAGAGCTTTGGGAAGGAAGGTCAGGTGGCGATGAGTTGCCCATAAAGGTGTTCTGCAGAGACTCGAGCATCACTGCTCCCTGCTTCCCCACGGTGGGTGGGTCCTTCTCTTCGT